>NW_026126742.1:0-190986 GCF_943737965.1 Phodopus roborovskii | reverse complement strand
GATCTTCCTACTGTGGGGAACCAGAACAGGCCATCTTTGGAACATAACACAATCCCCAGATCCTGGAGCTGAAGATGGTTCTGCATCAGCAGAGTCACACCCCAAGTACCTGGGACAGCCTCATGCCACATTAGGAAACATCAAAGAACTCCAATCTTCAAGCAGATTCAGCAGCGGAACTGTGATCTCATCCATCTCAGAAGACCACCAGGTCATTGCCTGCCCTTTTAATTCCCACATGAAGGAAAGTATAGCCACATTCTAGGTGTGCCTCTGCATTCATGCCAATCCTTTTTATTTGGAGCTGGGAATTCTCATATTTTGTGTGATTATTGTCTTTATAAAAGAATGAAGGCGGGGGCCTCCATGCCTAGCAGGACTATGCAAGCCTGCAAAAATGGATACAGACAGCAGGCCAAGGGGAAGAATTGAGTTGGTACTGGAAAGAGAGAGACCTTCCTTCTTACTGCCACTGCCTCTCAAGGGCTATCTCAGAAGAAAAGACCAGGGTCTTAGCCAAGAACATCCAGAGGCCAAGGATACTGACATTTTCCAAACAGATAGACTAAAACCTGTAAAATCTGTGTGAACCTTGCTCAGCCCCCGCCTCCACCCATGTGGAGCTTTCTATAGGCTCTGTCATAGTGAGGAGATCACAAACTCTCTCCCTAAAAATTAAATGAAATGTCATGTATTGAGGCTCTGGAGGAAAAGGTGGAGGGTTAGTTCTGTGTGCAACCAATTGCTGATAATCATAGTTCCGAAAGAGAAGATGGGAAGATAAGCAAAAATGCTGTAGACTGACATCTTGGGATCTATGGCCACTGCAAAATCTGAGTGGCTTTATGTCCTCACTGAATACTTTCATAATCTTTAGGAGACACTGCTTTGTGAAGCAGATCTGATCATGGTTGTCCGGACTGATAGAGACAAAGTAGCTCATATGTTTGATTAGCATCATGAGAAACACTGTCTACTGCAGCCTAGAACCACTGGTATTCCACCTGTGGCAGACCACCATGTACCCATCAATTTAAGTCTTCTTACTCTGCATGCAGGCCCCTAGCTTTGCAGACCTGGTTTCTGAATGGTGCCAATGAGTCAGTAGAGAATATGATGATAGCCTAACTTCTGGGGCCAGCTTTCTCAGCTCAGTCATGTCTCACAATATTACAGTGCTGTCATCTATCTTGTGGAACACATTAATACCACTGTCTGTGTGGAGGGGAAATGAATAATGTTCACGTCATATAGTAGGCTTACCCTCACTCCATCTGCTCACAATAATACGCCCTACAAAAAAGGATCAGAGCTCAGGCTCTTTTCTTTGAAATGTGTTAGAGATGGGGCAGAACAAGACACATCACTAACATGCTGGTCCTTGGGGCAACTGGGAGCCCACTTTGACAGCCTGGAGTGTAAGAGGACAAAGTTGGAAGTACACCAACATTGGTAGGTGAAGGCATCTGGAGGAGAATAGAGCTTGTGAGCTCATTTGCCTGAACATCAAGCCCTGAAAGATTAACATACAGTCCCTAGTGGTAGTCAAGGGTCTTGGTAGAAAACCTCCTTTTAGTTAGCTTTTTTCTTTGAAGGGGGTGCTGTCCTCACACTGTAAACTGTGTGGGCAGTCAGTTTTTAGTTCTATTAGCACGCCTTCTTAAAGAAAGAATGGATTATGAAAATTATCCCTTGAAATATCTCCTTCATAAGTTTCATATATTGTACAGTAGAAGGTTGTTGAAATGACTTTTCTGAAATGCCTCTTTTTAGACTGGTTTTAGTCAGATTTTCTAGATCCATGTGAAGCAAAGCCAGGTGGAGAGATTCAAGAGCATTGGCTTAAATGAGTAAAAAATTTTTTGTTTGGAAGGGATTGGCTTTTTTTTTTTTTTTTGATTAAAGAAACAGGGATGAACTAGCCTGTATACTGCAGATATTTCAAGTGTTACCAAAGACTTACTACTACCAGTTTTCATATTCCTGAAAAAGACATTTTGTGAAAATTACAAGTTCTCTTATGGTAGATTGCATACTTCTATTCTTCTTGCCAAGGGTCTTCAAGGAATTGCTGAATGCAATGTTGGACAACCTCAATCTCACCCCCTGAATCCCACATGGGGAAGAGAAAACTCATCCTCGCTGATTTGTCCTCTGCCTACCACATGCTCTGAGGATCAAAAGACATACCCAAACACATAAACAAATGACTAATAAAATCAAGAATGTTCCTGCTTCATAGGAAACACACAAAATATTTAAAAATTAATGCACTTCTGTCTGCAAAAGACCATCAAACTCAAAGATTTTTTTAATAAAAAGTATTTGAGAAATTTTAATAACAAAAATATGCCACTGGGCCAGTGGTGGCAGACACCTTAATCCAAGCAGTCAAGATAGAGGCATCTCTAGAATCAAGACCAGCCTGGTCTACAAAACCAAGTTCCCAAGACAGCCAGGTTCACAGAGAAACCCTATCTCAAAACCCCCTTCACAAAATGAACAAGGCACTACCACTTGCACCTATTCATTCTCATTCACTTCCTGGTTATACACCATTATCTCACCTCTATCACTGTATATTTTTTGAATTTTTCCTTTTTATTGGAGGGCATTTTAAATGAAAATAGGTTAGAATGTCTCTAGAAACAGACAGAAGGATTTTCTTAGCTGAAGATCAATCTTTGGAGAAGGCACAAATCAATATCAGGACAGTGACTCTGACTGGAGAACAAGAATCTCTCACTTCAAGTCATGTGTTAGTTGGCAAACCAGCTGCTGTGATTCCCCAGCCGGGGCTGCATTATTCAGCTCGTTGTACCCTAAATATTTCTACTTGAGCAAAATATCCCATTACAAAGGCATAATAACCAGCCATTATTAATAGGTTTATTAGTTGTCACTGTGGTTGGTTGTAAATAGTTATATTTTATTTTAAATAAAAAGCACTCTGATAATATTGTTCAGTTCTGAGTGTTTTTCTTAAATGTAACACTTTGTTTTTTTCTTTGAGAAAATTCTTTTATCCTCTAATATATCCATGGTTATAAGGGGACTTCCACAATAAAAAATAAAATAGCCATTTCTTTTTAATTATTTTCTTACAAAAGGTAATGTGGGTATCCATATTGAATGTTACAAAATTCAGATGCATACTATAACAGATTACATAATGAGTATGTGTGGACATTACTTATCTGTCAAGTGGAACTTGACCTCATCCCAAAAGCTTGTTACATTCTCTTCCTTAGAAAATAAGGTCATAGATTTCCTGATTTTTTTTTTTTAATCTTTTGCTTACCAAACTACCTTTTTAAACAATACTTAGACTGTATATGTTTCTAAAGTTTCTAGGTTCTTCTTTTATCATCTGTGTATATCCTTTGACTCATTCTCACTGAATTCCTCCAAGTTTCCACAGCCATCTGTGTTACCTTTTGCTGTTATAAAGAGTTATCTCTTTAACTGCATATGCAATTTCTGTGTCTGAACCTTTGGTTGTTTTCTGAGTTAGTTGTTATGTCAGAGCCATACCAACACCTTTGAGATTTCTAATACACAGGGACAACTTCCCCAGCTCCTTAGCTGAATTACTTAGTCATGGGATGGCATTCTTAATTTATTAGATTATATACAATGTTTTGTTTTTATTTGAAAGCTTGTCATATCCCCCAGGTTGGCCTCAAGATTTGTTTAGCTTAAGGATGATTTCTTGAGTCTTGTTCCTCTTGACTCAACTTCCCCAAGCCCTGGGAGACAGTGGCACCACCGTGCCTTGCCCAAATGTGTGGAAAATACTATCCTATCAAGGTGGCACTCACTAGCAAGTTGTTAGTGCTTTGTTGCCAACAGCTGGTATTTGTCAGATTAAGGCTTTCAGTCTGCTGTGCAAAGTATAGGGCTTCCTTTTTTCACATCATTGTAGACTAGCTGGATCTTACTTCAGTGTGTGCTTAAGGGTAACTTTCCCACTTCATTGTATCCGCTTCAATTGAGCCTGTTAGAGAGGAGTGCCATCAGGTCTGGTGAGGGCTTTGCTGCATATTTAGTAATTGTGTTTCTCACATAGTTTTACAGACAGCACAGGTTTAAAGCTCCAGCTTTAGAACTTCAGTAGTATTGTTTAGCTGATCAAAGCTGGGTGTGGTGACTCAAGCATGTTATCCCGGATTTAGAGATTGAATAAGGTCAGACAACAGCAGTGTTGTTCCTTATTTACCACCTTGTTTAAGATAAGGTTTTCTGTTTTTCAATGGAATACAGAAGGCTTTATATAATGTGTATTTGTAGATGTTCACTTTTATCTCTTATCACATTGTAGGAGTAATAAGATGGCAGATGTGTGTTGCCATGGTTTTACATGGGTTCTGAACATATGAATACAGGTCCATACATATGTGTGGAAAGTGCTTTAGCCAATAAGACATATCACCAACCACAGTGTTGTTTACTTGATCAATGTAGAAACTTGGCAGTGCCTAGCTCCCAGTCAACATTGTGTACTGTATTGCAAAGGGAAAATTTGGAGAACTTTTCATTAAATGAAAAATTGGTGTCCAGAATATATACAGATTTCAAACAACAGAGAGAGGAATACTTATTCAAACAAGCATTTGACTGAATAGGATGCTTGTCAAAGGGAAGATATACCCATGGAAATAAAGCATGTGAAAAAAAAATAACAGAAACATGTACACTGAAACTACACCTGGATAGAATTGCACTCACTGAGGATATGTTCAAAAGCACAGAATGAAATAGGCTAGGCTGTACAGTGAGAGGCATACCACACACTGAGAGGATGAAATAATACAACCATTGAGTAAAGACTAGGGAATAGAGCAGCCACTTTTCTTCTTGGTGTAAGAAAATAAGTAAGAAGAAGTGCTTGAGGAAAGAAGGGTCCATTGTGCATAAGACCTTGAGAGGAACATGACTTCAGTCAGGGCAATGGGACAAACAATCCAGCCACCCAGGCAACATCCTGGATTAGCTCTGAGTACACTAGATCCACCAACCTACGCGACCACCCTGAGTCCTCCAGCCTGATCTTCACCTACATCACTAGGCCCCTGCAAGGAAGAGACCTCCCAGAGCATTTGGACCACCAAGAGCTACAGACATTGAACACCTGAACCAGCTAAGCCCAAACCAGGGATTAGCAGAGAGAGAGAGAGAGAGAGAGAGAGAGAGAGAGAGAGAGAGAGAGAGAGAGAGAGAGAGAGAAAAAGACAACCTGCTTGATTATGATAAGGCTCTCTGCTGAATCTTAATGAAGAGAAATGACAAGTCATCCAACAAATTAGGTCCCATGAGGTGTGCAGAGGCCTCTCGCTGTAGGGGGATGTTCTTTTCTGTTCTTACAGAGAAACAGAGAAAACCTATCATCAACAGCCAAAAAACACGGAATGTAGGTACCTACAGAAGAGAATACAGCCTCTTCAGAAACAATCACTGGAAGCAGAATCTGATATAGGGTAAAAAAAAAAATATTTAATTGTAGTAAACTATTTCTATACAGAAATCTATTTCTCTCAACTATCTAGTATTCCTGAAGTCCCACCCTCCTATGTAAACCAATGCTGGCTTTGGAGTTGGGATTTGGCTTTCCTCTAAATTCAAGCATGTTGTTAAGATTAAATTAGCGGTTTCTGCTTTAAATCAAGAAGCCAATTGGTGTAAGGCAAAGAAAACAAAATCTGGGATTAATTTCTTATATGCAATTTTCTCTCTGAAATCCTAATTTTTTCACATATTTTTAATGCTTATTGTTGGTTCTTTCCCTAATGCATACCTTAAACTTGAAAATTTTACTTTATTATTGATGTGTAAATTTTCCACAAGGAATAATAACGATTTTCTAACAGCAGTCTTTGAACTCTCCAGAAAGATGGGGCCCCACATCATCATTTCCGCTTGTCTCAACCTGATGGCATCTAAACTACAAACATCACTCCAAACCGGTTTGAGACTGTTTTGCTTGAGATAACTCATGACTATTGTATGGTTCACCTTTTTATTACACCCTGGTCAGAGTTTCAAATAGAACTACAGTCAAGAATTTTCTGCCACACAGTGACTAGCCACATATGTCACAGCCAGTTCTGTTGAGAAATTTGGTTGCTAAAAATTTTTCTTCCTACAGGATCCATTGGAGCAATCATCGTCCCATTTCAGCAGGAAGTAACCCAAGATAACGACGCCCCCTTTTCCCTACCCTTGGAATTTTGGGATAATAGTTCATCGTCTTTGGCGTTTTAGTTATTTAGGGTTGTGTATGGAAGGTGATGCTTACTTCGGGTTTATCTTTTAGACAGGAATGCTAGGAATTGGTTGGGAAAGGTATGCTTTAGATAGGATATAGGTAGATTAACCTATTTGCTCGTGAACTTGAGGAATGAGATAGTATTTTTACAGCTTACTTTGTTATGTATTCTTGTATTGGTAAGCTATGTAAAATTAAGTTTATATTTTGTTATATTGTGTGAAATCTTTCCACTTACAATGTTTTATGCACATTATTTTTACCAAATTCTATGTATGTATACTTTTCTTGTATCCACGGCATTTGGATATAATACAATTTGGGGATATTTATCATGTTGTCCTTTATAGTTCTACCTCTTGTCTTGACATTTCTACTCTACCTTATTTTAGGGATTTATATGTATGTATATGTATATAGTCATATTGTTTAAGAATTTGTTCCCGTTTTTACTCAGGGAAAGTTTTAATCAGTTTTTGGCTAAGTCCCTACTATTCACAGATTACATTCACTCCCATGTTTCCTGTACCTATGAGATCAGTCAGATATAGATGTTTAATCTTCAATCACTTCATAGACATGCAGAACATGGCATTTAAATGTGACTTGAGACACTGTTGCTCCTGACAGCACCTAAGCACTTTCCTGAAAATATGCTGGACACTGCTGTTGCTCCTGCTGGAGTTCATTCTCGCCTCAGCTAATGGCCTGTTGGGCAAAGAATTGCCCCCACCTTGACAACTGCATTTGGACATTCAGTCCTATGTGCTTGCAGGAGACAAAATAGAAGACTGCTTGACCCTGCCAAGTCAGGGTAAGACAGCATTTCTGCCTCCCTGCTGTTGCTGTGGTCTGTCAAGTTCTCTTGGCCTTAGCCAAAACTGGGTATACCAACGTTGCTGTGAGAACCTAGGGTGACTGTCCAGGTGGCTTGCTGTTTCTGTCCTTGCTGCACCTTTTGGAAGTTGTCCATCCGCACTTCCCTGTCTACTCTACTATTGTTAATTTCTTCTCAGGTCTTGATGAGGTTGAAGATTAAACTATCACAACTATTATTATCTCTTCCTAGTTAGAGATATTAGGTACTAGACTTACGTTTTCCAGCTTAGGACAACTCTATTGTAAACTCCATTATGCCCTCACCCTAGGACTAGATATGTAGGTCATTTTGTTCCTCGATTTTCCTTTTCATAGAGCACACGTGTTGTTCACTGTTTTGTATGTAGTTTTGTATTAAGCATAAATCTTTTTCTTTCAACTAAAAGGGGAATTATAGTGAGATAGTCCTTCTGTGGCAGTGACCACGCCCATTGGTGGTGGAGCCATGGCGGAAGTGACCTGGGGAAGGAGGTTGGAGAGAGAGCTGGGAAAAGCTCTCTTGCTGGCATGACTCGGACAGGAAAGCATTGGGTTGAATTTCCTGGTGTTCATCTGTCTAGATTGTAAGTTATTTTTTCCCTGAATAAACATCTATTCAGCCTATTTGTTTATCCTGATCCTTATTTTAACCGTGATATAGTCCTCTCTTTCTCCTCCTCTTTCTACTTCTCCTCCTCCTTCTTCCTGCTCCCTCTTCCCTTTTTTCTCTCCTACTTCTCCTTCTTCTTCTCTTGTATATTTGTGTAGAATGTCTTTGTATGGCACATGACCTGTGGTACTATGTGGAATTCTGAGCATCAAAAGGTACTATAAATTAGACAGAACCAGTAGAATTGCTGTTAATGTATTTATTATGTATTTAGTGAGTTCACTCTTGTGCGAACATGCATGCCTGGTAAAATCTGTAAATAACCTGGAATTATATGTAGGTGTCTTTCAGTGGGCTTAATATCACACATAAATTGAATGAATTGATTTCTTTCTGAAATTTCCTCTTTGACCTTACTTTTGCCCTCTGTCCTTCCTAAAATGAAGTTACCTTTGAGATATTATGTTGTCATACTTGGTGACAATTAAGATTTTTTTTTTTTTCTTTTCATTTTACATATTGATCCCAGTTTCCTCTCCCTCCCACTTTCCCTCTCTCCCTGCCCTCCAAGTCACCCCGCCACCCTGCACTCCCATTCCCCCCACTTCACATGTCGGGTGATGCCCTCCAGGAGGGGTCATCTACATCTGTCAAGTCATTTGGAGTAGGGACTAGGCCTTCTCTCCTGTCTCAGGTCAAGGGAGTATCCCTCCATGGTGGATGTGCTCCCATAGACCTTTGTGCACCAGGGATATATCCTAGTTCCACTGTCAGAGGTCCCTTAGACTGCCCAGGCCTTCTGAGATCCATGTTCAGGGGGTCTGAGTTGGTCCCATGCTGGATTCCCAGCTATTAGTCTGGGGACCCATTAGCTCCCTCTTTGTTCAGGCCAGCTGTCTCTATGTGGCAAAAATAAATTCTTATCATATACAGGAATATTGTAGAATATGGGTAATATGCCAGCTGAAATAATCCAGGCACAAAAAGTTAGCTGTGATTGCTATGGTATGATGTATGAATCAAAGTCATAGAAACAGATGGTTAATGGTAGTTAGCAAGGCTGGGGGTGGGAAAGAGAAACATACCTCTGTACAAAGGAAGACTAAGTTCAGTTAAGCAAGAGGAATAGCCCTAGAGGCCTGCCAACAGGTGTGAGCAACTATATGTTGTACCCTAGAAATCAGAAGGGTAGATAATGTGCACAAATGTTCCTATTACAATCCACAATGACATATAATACAACAGTATACACACACACACACACACACATACACACACACACACATACACACACACCATCTGAAGGAAATTCTAAACAGATAAAAAGAGTATTTCTCCAAAGTAAATAAATTACAGAGCCTTTTTGTATGTGTCACCTGGAGCAGATTTATAGAGCCAGGAACCCAAGGATACATATTGATCAGGGAGTAACCCCTGTGTTTGTCAGGTCTCACCTCTCAACCGATGCAGCTTTGCTCTGAAGAAAGGGTGACCATGTAGGCTCTTACACTTGAATATTATTATTGCTCACATGAAGCAACCTAGGATGACATTTTCAGCTCACATTACAGATGTGAAAATATGCGGCCCAGGGAAAGCAAGTGATGTGTCAAGGGTCATCTGCTGTTTGGGAGGTGAAACACACCCAGTCCTCCCACTTTACAGCAGGAAGGGAACAGGAACTGAGGCCTGAGAAGTTCTGTGAGGGTGTCTAAGGTGACCAAAATACCAGAGCGCCAGTACAAATATAGCCATCTGTCTATCTATCTATCTATCTATCTATCTATCTATCTATCTATCTATCATCTTGTGTGGCGTGTGTGTGTGTGTGTGTGTGTGTGTGTGTGTGTGTGTGTGTGTGTGTAATCCAGACAGCAACTTCTGGTCATTGGTTCTTCAGGGAGGATCACCTTGTTTTATGGACAGTGTCCCTCATTGCCTGAACCTTGAAGAATAGGCTAGGCTGGCGGACCAATGACCCAGGGATGTTCCAAGTCTCTGTGTCCCAGCAGCACTGAGGTTACAAGAATGTGTCACAATGACTGGTATTTTCCCTCTGGGGGCTCTTTCAATGTGCCTATCAACTATAGTAGCCTGTTGGCTGGCCTATCAAAGTGAACTTTCTCTCATCTTAGAGAATAGCAGACAGATATAGAGGAGAGGAAAGCCAATGAGGTGATGAGGGAAAAGCCTTTTCAGGGGCTGAGGAGATGGTGTAGCACTAAAGTGCTTGCTGTTCAAGCATGAGGTCCTAGATTTGGTTCCTTAGCACCCATGTTAAATCCAGGTGTGATTGTTAGTTTCTGTAATCACAGCACTGGGGAGGCTAAGACAAGAGGATCCCTGAGGCCATTCTAGATGAATGAGTGAGTTTCAGATTCCAACTCCCTATCTAAAATCTTGAGATGGAGAGTGATTAAAAAAAGACACTGGACATTGAACTTTGACCTCACATACATACACTGAAAGCCATAGGGGTCCATGGCCTGTCCAATTACCCTTTATATGGAGAAGCAATATGAGGGATATTAGTGGTAATTGGGAGAGAATAAGGTGCATTGTAAGCTCTCAGGTGTTTGAGGAATTATTAACATTTGATCTCATATTTCTTTTTGATGAGGAAAGTGTTTGCCACAGGAACATGAGCTTGGATAACTAGCAATCACAAAATGTATTTAAGTCTCTCTCTCTCTCTCTCTCTCTCTCTCTCTCTCTGTGTGTGTGTGTGTGTGGGTGGGTGTGTTTATGTGTGTGTGTGTGTGTGTGTGTGTGTGTGTGTATTCTTGCACTGGGGAGGTACAGATAGAGGATACTTAGAGTAGCTGTCCGGTAATTGTAGCTGTATTTTCGGTCCTCATGCTCAGTGAAATACTATTGCAGGTAAATTGCATTCAGTTTAAGTCCATAATAAATGAATCAATAAACTTTATCTTTACAGATAAATGGCTGCTGTTTTGTGATAATAGCAGGGAAGCCTACAAATTTACTAAGGGTATAGTGTTTAAACTACTTATGATAGCAGTGTTTTATATTGTAAAAAGACACCCACATTACTAACAAAGCTTTCCTGCATGTAGTTCTCATTGATTATGATAATTAACAAAACCAGTTATGTCCTTTTTATCGTGCAGAAATCCTGTTTATGCTGTTAAGGTATATAACTCATACATATATCTCATAAAGAAAGCTTATTTCTATCCTACAGAACTTGAAGGATGTTGGAATGTTTTTAATGGAATTTGCATTGGTCTTGAAGTTTCTTCCCTCTGTCTGAGGTATGTTGCTAGTATTAAATTAATAAAAATCATGATCAATTTAGGAAGAAGAATTTGGCCTTGATAATTGTCATTATAAACAAGGAGCTCAGTGCAGTCACACCCTGTGGAGATGATGGAAACTGAAGTGGCTGGAAGACAGCGTGAGTTTGATGAACTAACACAACAACTGGAAGGAATGAGGGGCCACATGTGGGACTGAAGTCTTGCAGAGGGTGCATTCACCTCCTGTGGCTTTGCTTTGTTACACATGTGAATTGTAGTGTGTGTGTATGTTATTAACACATAGGGCTTGCAATGGCAACCTGGGTCATTTCATAATTTTTGTTCTTGTACATAGATAGCATCAACAAGCATATTTAAAGTAAGGATTACAGGATCACAGCTGCAATATTCAGACTTTCAAAATTTAACTGTGTCAAGTAGGTAGAGTGAAATCACTCCTGTAAGATAGATGTCTTTTTTTTTTTTTTTGTAATCAGTCTGAGAGAATATTTATGAAAAATACATAAATAAGTATGACTTAAACTAATTAAGAATGTTAGCAAGCCCTTGTAAGTCATCTCACTGGTT
The DNA here is from genome assembly GCF_943737965.1 of Phodopus roborovskii. NCBI lineage: Eukaryota > Metazoa > Chordata > Mammalia > Rodentia > Cricetidae > Phodopus > Phodopus roborovskii. Next base: position 179,405 of record NW_026126742.1, on the reverse strand, counting down.
ACAGTGACACCTGCTGTGCATGGAAGTCATGATGAAGTAGGACACTGATAAAAAAAAAAAGATAGCATACTTCCATTCCATCCTCTTCAGAAACAAGCTGTGGTTAAATGTGTCTGTTGCTGTTGCCTAGAGTCACATCTGTGTACTCCAAAGTATAAAGATGATTCTTCTATAAGAACACACAGAAAAGTCAACCTAAATATATTCTTATCCTTAATGCACATACATGTTTTCAAAGTCAATTTTGAAACTAATTTGGACAGGCCAGTAGCTTTCAAGAAAGATAACTTTGGAAAAACACCCTAAAAGATATTATTTACTGTTTCACTCATTTTCCTTAGTTATATATTTAAATCTGCCATGAAACATTGAGAGATCATCATTACTCAGCTAACTGCTCATTTGCAGGAATTAAGGAAAGAGACAGCTGAAATGATTAAAACAGTTTTCCAATTGAGAAAACAAAGTAACAAATTACAAATTCAATTTCAGCATGTAAGTATTATGAGTATGACGAAGTGGGTTGGTTTTTAAGACATGAATTATATACTTTATCCCATTCAAGGGCATATCAAACCTTACTATGAAGCTGTTTTTACTGTATTAATAGAAATACTTTAGTGTACTACTTTAGCATACTGAAAACACTAGTACCTTTGTGTTGATTTTAGTAACAAAAATCAATTGATTGAGACAGAGCCTTTCCTGGAAACTCACTATGTAGATTGGGCTAGCCTCTTTACAGAGATCCTCCTGCCTCTACTGCCCGAGACCTGGGATTAAAGGCATATGCTATCACCACTGCACAGCATACCCAGGAATTGTAATTCCTACTTCATGATTGGTTTCCTGCTATTATTTAAACTCTTTATTTCTATTTTGAAAGTCTATAACATCTTACCAGGCTGGACTGAATGGATTTTTGCAGATATCACTCTGTAGTTGCATTGGACATTTAAAGTCCTGGCATGGTTTTAGTCATGTTATAAAATGGTATTTGGATCTACAACTTACATTTACTTTAAGTTTACCTTGGGAATCCTCCCTGGATAGTTTAATGTCAAACTAGAGTTATCCTAAAGAAGGGAACCACAATTGTGAAAATGCTTCCATAATATGGGGCTGTGAGGCATTTTCTTAATTAGTGATTGGTGTGAGAAGACTCAACCCATTTTGAGTGGTACCATTCTGGGTAGGGGTCATGTCTTCTTCAATACATGTTAATGCCACCAGAAAGTGAGAGAATTGAATCTGAGATAGATGCTCTATGTAAAAACCAGAAAGATATTGAGTTTATACATGAATTAGAAATTAGATATTACACAATGAAATTGAAATGCTAAAAGAATGAGATTCTAAACACAATATCAAAATCCCAAGAAATCAAACTGGAGCTATTGCTAAGCCAACTCTTCTCCAGTCATGAAGAAGAACTCTCCAAGTTTAGAGATCTAGAAAATGAAATTCAAATAAATATTGAAAAACTTTGATAATTAGGAATTCGCTACAAAAATCAGATAGATGAGTCAGAAATTGAAATCTTTAAAAATATGGAAATGATGCATTGTGAAAACCACTACTTGATGAGTAAGCAGAATCAACCTACATTAGAAATTTCTGAGCTAAGAGATTTACAGCACTCACATATTGAACAAATGACTCTTGAGATTAATGAGCTTAAAAAGAAATTGATATCCTCAAACTGGAAGAGAAGGAAAAGTGGGCACTTGAATAGGAAATTCAGGAGTTACCACTCAAAACTGAGTTAGAAAAACTGCTGCAGTCGTTGGCAGTTTGATCTTAGCCATTCTGATCCATGTAAGATGGAATCTCAGAGTGGTTTGATTTGCATTCCCTGATGACTAAGGATGTTGAGCATTTCAAGTGTCTTTCTGCCATTTGAGATATTATTGTTGAGAATTCTCTGTTTAGATCTTTACCCCACTTTAATTGGATTATATGACAGCTTAATTTCTAGTTTATTAAGTTCTTTGTATATTTTGTAGATAAGCCCTCAGTCAAATGTTGGGTTGGTGAAGACATTTTTCATTCTGTATGGAGCCATTTTGTCATGTTGACTGTGTTCTTTGCTTTTCAGAAACTTCTCAGTTTCAGAAGGTCCCATTTATTAATTTTTGCTCTCAGAGTTTATGTGACTAGTGTCTACTTAGGAAGTGATCCCTGTTCCCATGCGTTCAAATGTATTTCCACGTTTTGGTGTAGATGGATTTATATTGTGTATTTGATCCAATTGAACTTGAGTTTCATGCATAGCATTAGATATGGATCCACTTGCATTCTTCTACATATTGACTGCCAGATATACTAGCACCATTTGCTGGATATGTTTGCTTTCTTACATTTTATAATTTGTCAAAAATTAGGCGTTTATAGGCTTATGCGTTGAAATCATGCTCTTGGAATTCATTCCATTTGCCCACCGCTCTCTTTTTATGCAATTACCAAGTTGCTTTCATCACTATAGCTCTATGGTAGAGATGGAAATCAGGGATTGTGATGCCCCCAGAAGTACCTTTTGTTTTAAAAATGGTTTTGGCTATCCTGGGTTTTTTGTTTTTCCCTTTGAAGTTGAGTATTTTTTGATCAAGTTTTGTGAATATTTTTACCGACCTAAACTGGGAGAGACTCCTCATTCGGAGGGTTTTACATTTTGGAGGTCCCACCAAGATGTGGTTGACCCCAGACTCAATTCCATTGCCAGTTGGAGGGAACAAAGAGCTGGCAACCTATATGTTTGATGTATGTCTGATGTGTCTGTTGTTATGTGTTTTTGACTTGAGTATTTGAATCTGTGTCTGGCCTGCACAGGACTTGTATAGGACCACAGGGGAGACAGACATGTCCTGAGACCCTTGGTCCTGCCCTGGATGAAAGTCCCAGGTTGTTTGGAGGAGGAGAGGTGACGGAGTCTCCTTTCTCTTTGGGGACAGCCGGCCTACGGACTTGCTTCCCTTCTGCTTTGTAACTTTGGTTTGGGCTCCCTTTGTCAACCGTGCGGATTTGTCCTGTTTGTCAGATTGTTCTGTGTTTTTCGCGTCCTTCTGTTCCTACTGTTTGTGTCCATTTCTACTCTCCCCATGGGTCAACAACTAACTACCCCACTTAAGTTTGACTTTAGATACACAGGAGAGCAGGGCCAGGAGACCTAGCTAGACAATGAGCGCTCATCCCCCACCCCCAGGAATGTGGTGGGGCAGCCAGAACTGCTGGGGCTGAGCTTCAGCAGAAGGTTGAACAGCCATGGGCTTGGCGAGGCCTGGGCAGAGCCATGCCGGAATGGAGGGACAGGGTTATGACTTATGACCCTGCCGCTGCACATATTTGGCTCCCCAAAGCCAGCCTCCAGGACTGACCCTTCTCCCCAGATCTTTGTAATTGGAAAAACTAACCACCCACTTTTTGGTGTTCCTTATGTTCTCTCACCAGACTATTTGATATGATTATCAACAGTTTCTGCTTGAGGCTAGAAAAATATCCCTGGGGCCGATGGGTAGCCAGCACAGCTGAAAAAAAACAAGATTGACTTGGGATTCCTTTGACTTGCCCCAGTTGGGACTTCAACACTGCTGAAGGTAGGGAGAGCTTAAAAATCTATTGCCAGGTTCTGGTGGCAGGTCTTCGAGGTGCTGCGAGACGGCCTACCAATTTGGCTAAGGTAAAGAGAGCACTCCCTTTTGACCCTACTTCAGAAGCCCAGGAGCTTCGGTGTCTCTGGGCTTCATGGGGAAATTGGGCCCCAGATATTAGGAAGAAACTCCAGAGACTGGAAAGGTTAAGAGGAAGAGAAAGTGTATTGAAGGGAAATAGAAGAAAAGGAGAGAAAAGAAAGACAGTAGAGAGACAGAGAGCAGAGAAAAGAGAAAGAAAAGAAAAAAGCATGAAAGAAGACAGGAAAAGAATTTGACTAAAATATCTTGGCTCCAGTGGTTAAAGGAAAAAATAGAAAGAGAGAAAAAAAAATGTTAGGAAATTTAAAACAGGCTAGGGAACCTGGGCAACAGGACCCCACTCCACAAGGAGGACCAGTGTGCATATTGTAAAGAAAAAGGACACTTGGCAAATGACTGTCCCAAGAAGACAAATCAGGTATCAAAGGTCCTAGCCCTAAGAAAAGATAAAATTAAAGGGAGACGGGGTTTGGACCCCCTCCCTTAGCCCAAGGTAATTCATGGACTACCTGAAGAACAGTGGACCTTGGAGTGGGCCGGGTATCCCACTCATTCAAGGTTACATCCCACCAGCCAACTGCTTTTTGCCTTTGAATGAAGGACCCTGACATGGGTAGAACTGGGCAGCTCATTTGGACCCGACTGTCCCAAGGGTTTAAAATTCCCAACGATGGCCAGGAAAGTAAGAGAATTTCTGGGGACATTTGGGTTTTGCAGGCTGACTAAGAAAAAAAAAATTCTCCTGGGCTCAGGAGCATCAGGAATCATTTTTGATGCCATTAAAAGGCCCAGCTGAACGCACCTGCTCTAAGCCTTTTGATGTAACTGACCTTTTACCCTTTATGTGGACGAGAGTAAGGGGGTCACCTGGGGAGTTTTGGCCTAGGGCCATGGAACAGACCAGTTGCTTATCTGTCAAAGAAGCTTGATCCTCTAGCCAGGGGATAGCCTGACTGTCTAAAAGCTATAGTGACTGACAAGTTGACTTTGGGGCATAAAGTAACTATAATAGCCCCCATGCATTGGAGATCATTGTCCGGCAGCATCCGACTGATGATGACCAACGCCCACACTACTCACCACCAAAGCCTGCTTCTCACTGAGAGACTGAGAAGATTGTGTTCACTCCACCTTCCAACCTCATCCCACTACTCTTCTGCCTGAGGAGACTGGTGAACCACTGATTCATGACTGCCATCTACTGTTGGTTAAAGAGACTGGAGTTTGCAAAAATCTTAAGGTCATCCCACTGGCTTGACTCATGACTGCCATCTACTGTTGGTTAAAGAGACTGGAGTTCGCAAAGATCTTAAGGACATCCCACTGGCTGGGGAGCCTTGACAGGGCCAGTTCAGAATATGTCCTCCTCCTCTGGACCCACTGCCACACCACTCCAGGATATAGGACCCAGGGACAGCCTCTACAACTGTTCATTTTTATCTCTCTTGTTGCTTACTGTTGGAAAAATTGTTACTTTTGTTAAAAATAATAAGTGAGTACAGTCCAGATTATGATACTTACATAACAGTACAGAAGCCTCCTGAGCTAAGAGGAGGCTGCCTCTTAATTTCCATAGTTCTAAGATTAGAACTATTGAAAGAGAAAAAGGGGGGATGAAAGACAAAAAAGTACAGTTAAAGAAACCCCCACTTGAAATGAAGGACAGACTAACCAGGAAAGCTAACCCTGACCAATATTTGTTCCTTGGAATTTGCTAACTTCCCCTCACAAAGTCCTGAGATGACAAGATATGAAGAATTCACACTGCCCCTCCTTTCTTGTGAGACAGCAGGTGGTGAATAGGGTCCTTAAGAAACAAAGAGATAACTGTACCTCCGGTTTGCTCAGACAAGATTAGTTAGCACACCCTGAGGCCCTAAGGTCTGTTGACCCTAATAGCAAGACCATCCAGCCTCAAAGGGTCATGTACTCAATGGAGAGAGGGTCCCACCCCCTCCCTAAGCTTGTGGTTTGCCTTTAAAAACACCTGTGCCCCAGGGATGGTGCTTCTCTCCAGCCTGCATGCTAGAGGAGCCAGTTTGTGCAAATGTTTCCTGTTCATTAAAGCCTCTTGCGTGTTGCAGCAACTGGACTGGACATTGAGTTCTTGGGGGTACTGACCAAAACTGGGAGACTCCTCATTCTGAGGGTCTTACATTATAATGTTTTAGCTTGTTTGCTCTTTTGTCTTCTGGTTCAGCCAGACAATCCACTGCAAAATAAATCAGAGAGTCAGGCTTGGTTGTGTGGGCTAGGCCTTACCTTGCCTTGTTTCTAACCCTTCTACCCTTTGCCCCTGGGCTTTTATCTTTCTTACTTCTGCATATCTCACTTTTCTTCTTCCTCTATGGCTGGAGAGCTGGGGGGACTGGGCGGCTGGGCAGCTGCACAGCTGGTCTTCTGAGCTGCTGAGCCACTGGGCAGGTGGCCCTGATGTCCTCCTCTACTCGTCCTCTTGGGTCTCCACTGTCTTGGTTCTCCTTCTGCCTGCCATGCCATTCTTCCCTTACTTATGCTTCTCTATTGGCCATTCAGCTCTTTATTAGGATCACCAGATGTTTTAGACCAGCACAGTAATACAGCTTCGCAGAGTTAAATGCAGCACAAACAACACACCAGGAAATAATTTCCTACCACAGCCCTGACTGAAGACCATGCCAAGTTCTGGAGTATCAGGTCAGGAATGCAATGCACCAGTGTCTCAGCCAGATAAACTGAAACTCTCACTCCCAGTTTTATTCAAGGATATTCCGTTTTCCTAGTGATACCCACCCTCTTCCAGTCTTTCTTACTTGTTCCTATTTCTTGTTTCTGTTGGTTTAAATGTTACTTTCTTGTGTCATCTTCTCTTGACTTCATAGATTTAGACATTTTTTTTCTGTCCCTCTGAGGTTCTCTTAGCCCAGATGCCAAGTTATCCATCTTTCTTTCTTGTTCAAAGCTCTCTATTAAGCCTATATTTGTGTCTCCTGAGATTTCATTCTGTTATTATTGAGCTATCCCTTTTACAAACTCCAAACTTTCAAATCAGAGAAGTCTGTAATTATTCCATCCTGTTAACACAGCACTTGGAATATAGATGGTAAAGGCTCAGTAGATATTGATGATTAAATTGAGTAAATATATAAAAATAACAGTCAATAAATTAAGATAATATCTGATGATTTTTGTAATTTTCCCTAGGAAGTAACAGTAAGTGGTCCCTGTTTAAGTGTCCTCAGTGGCTGTAGAATGGATCAGTCAAATGCTTTTTATGTCAGAAGAGGAACTGAGATTAATCCCTCGAAACTCATGGCAAAGGAGGCATGTCCTGTAATCCCAGTTTGAGAGAGAGGTAGAGTCAGGAGGCTCCAGGGACATGCTGACCAACCAGTCTAGCATAATTGAAAAGTTCCAAATGTGTTGGGAAACTGAAAGATAAAAACATCGGCAATTGACCTCTGACTTCCATGCCCATGCACCCCATATAAATTTTATATGCACAAACATGCATGTACACACACAAGCAAGGAAATAAGAAACATTTGGAGGTAAGCATGTGGTACTGGACACCTAATAAAGAGAGTAGTGACCAATTAAAATAGCCTATTATAGGTTTTTATCCTGTTCCTGACTGGTTTCCACAGTACCCTATATTCATCTTCTCTGGCAATTCAAAACTCTTTTCCTTGTAATTTAAGTGTGCTTTACTTAACTAGCTTTATTTTCCCTTTTCATCCCATGTAATCCCCTGTCAACAGGTCACTGTAATTACTCCTTAGAAATTGTTCTTGTCACAGAGCCTTTCCAGAAGGTCAATGATTTTAACTGTTAATGATCACCCATGTCAAATCTGGGTTCTCCCCAGGGGCTCAGAAGCACTTCTGAGTCACTGTCTTTGTATTCAGACTTCACAGGTGTTGCTTCTCTAATAGTCTTATTTCCTCTGCTAGCTAATGCACTTTCTAAGAACATAGATTCTCTCTCTCTCTCTCTCTCTCTCTCTCTCTCTCTCTCTCTCTCTCTCTTCCTCCCCCCTCTCTCTCTTGGTGTGTGTGTGTGTGTGTGTGTGTGTGTGTGTGTATGCAGATTCTTCAATGTTTAGATAATGTGTTTATTGTAATGAGCATTATACTACCTGTCAATTACCTGCTTAAACCAATCACCCAGATGCATACAAAAATCATGTTGTAAAGTATTGATGATAAAAATTAGTTGCTTACACTAAAGTTGCAAAGGGCTTTAAGGTGAAAGTTCTGTGAAACATTTGTTTCTGGAAAGTGAGCATCCCTGGCTATTCAAGAGATTTGCAAATACAATTTAATTTAGAGGAGTATGACATTGAGTCATTGTCAAAAGGAAACACAGTGAGTCAGAGCAGCACAATTGTGGGGGATTAAGAAACAAAATTAATGCAAAGTTCTTAATTGATTTACTATAGATTTCAATGTTCAAGAAATAATATTCATGTTATCTTCTGTTTTCAATAGGATCACATACAGCACGAAGATGCTGTGAAAATTGAGTTTGCAGAAGAAAATGTGTCAGGAGAGGAATCAGGGTTTTTGTCCTTTTGCTCTTAGGCTGCTTTACAGAACAATGGTAAAGTATAAGTGTGGAACACATTACAGTATTATATACCCAATATTTACATATGTGCTTTTCTTAAAACTCTGTGCATTTGATGACATGGGTAATTTCGTGGTCATCTTCTTGTTCATTTTTCTACTCTCCTGCCACATTTTCTTCTGCAACTAAAGTTTCACAGCATCTTCTTGCTGTCTGTGATCCCATTAAAAACAGAAGTGAAAGTCCAGACACCTCATCCCTTTTGTTTCTATCATTTGTTGTATTTTATGTTTATACATTGTTTTAAAGTTAATGACATAAAATTCTTATAATTAGTGATAATATAACGAGGAGAGAAAAAGTGATCCTGAGTCACACCAGATTTCTTTTTATTGAAAATAAAAAGTCATCATAAAAGCATGTTTGTAAAGATAGCAAGTGTTTCTGTACACACAACTAATTCTGCTTTGTGACTAAGAACATAGGACTGAAGTGTGCCTTTGATTCTGTTCCTGTGACACAGAAAACAGTCATGAGTGTGAAGTATCTCCTGTGCAAGAGAGTAAAGAAAGTAAAGAACATGAAAATCCAGTTCAGGGTTAGAGAGCCACAGGAACACCTTACAGCATCAGCTGAAAGAACCAGAAGGGCATTATGGAATAGAGAGAGCCCCTGTTTTCAGGGAAGCATTCAGAGCATCCACGGATTGTCAGTACATCTAAGGTATACATCTGTGTGCTGTCTGTCATGATTCAGTATATCTGAGCATGGCAGTGAGACACTTGTCAAAAAGAAAACAGTGGTGGAATCAGAACAGCACAATTGATGGGGTTAATGAATCAAACTTAATGCAAAGTTCTTTAATTGCTTTAACACAATGTTCAAAATACCAGATTGAATATTTATGTAATCTTCTGTTTTCAATAGGATTCCAGATAGCAAGAAGATGCTGTGAAACTTGAGTTTGCAGAAGAAAATGTGGCAGGAGAGGAATCAGGGTTTTTATCCTTTGGCTCTCAGGCTGCTATACAGAACAACGGTAAATTTTAAGTGTGGAACACATTACAGTATTATATACCCAATATTTACGTATGTGCTTTTCTTAAATCTCTGTGCTTTGAGGACATTGGGAATGTCATGGTCATCTTCTTTTTCAATTTTCTCCTCATTAATGTGATGTCCAGACAGCTAATCTCTTTTGTCTTTATTATATCTCATATTTTCTCTTTCTAAATTGTTTTAATTTTAATGATGTATAATTGATATATTTAGTGATTCTACAACCACAATGATAGAAAAAGGGATCTTGAGTCATAATGTTTTTTTTTTATTACGAATAAAAGTCATCAATATAGCATGTTTGTAAAGATAACAAGTGTTTTCTGTAGACTCAAGTAATACTGATTTGTCACCAAGAAACTTGTACCCAATTGTACCTTTGATTCTGTTCCTGTGACACAGACATCAAACGTGAGAGTGAGGTGTCTTCTCTGCCAGAGAGTGAAGAAAGTAAAGAACAGGAAAATCCAGTTCAGGGCTTAGAGACCCCGGGAACACCTTATAGCATCAGCTGAAAGAACGGGAAGTGTACTATGGAATGGAGATCCCCTGTTTTCAGAAAGGTATTCAGACCATCCATGGGCTGTCAGCACATCCAAGGTATCCATCTGTGTGCTGTATGCTATGCATCAGTTTATCCAGAGAGGTTATTTTAAGACTAAAATATAACTTGATCAGAGGCATAAGAAGAAGTAAACACGAGATCATTTTGTGACTTTAGATATATGAAATAAATGTGACTCAATGACATTTACCATAGGAATTGTGCTTATATTTCAGAAGGATGTTATTCTGCAGATTAAAGCAGATATTTGATGCATGTTTGTTGTGTACTCTTTGCCTAGTCTTCACTACCTTGATATGGTCAATACCATAGCCTTGTAAGGTAGACCATTGTAGCGGATTTTTTCACAAAGTGACAGAATCCTGACATTCAACAATGCCTAGAGTAATCCTGTATCTTTTCAAAGTGTGCCTTTCTTGGCTTTCTCCACCTACCTTGATTCCTCTTTTCCAAATACCTGTCTTCTAATCTATGACAAAATCCTGTTCTCTCAGTCTTCAAATATCATGGGAACCACACCATTCCTCACCACCCACTGTTCCCTGCTTTTTCATATGGACTAATTAATCTAGTTCTTTCATAGGGTCTGTTCCTCATACAGTCCACTCAGTGCCAGCATTTTGCTCCTTTAAACTTCAGACAGACCACCTTATTCCCCCTGTGGTTTTGTACTACACAGTAGGACCCTGTGACCATCTTGACTATTCTCACATACTGAGTGTCACTGTTCTCAGGATTAAGCATCATCCTTGCAGTCCTTAAATATATCAGTCTGCTTCTGCTTAAGATTGTGCCTGATACTTCCTTCCAATTGGCATGGATTCAGCACTCCCCCGACATGTCTAACACTCTCACCCTTTGGATCCTCACTTATAAACAGTGTTCTGAGGGTTTTGGGTCACCTTAAATGAATTAGTGTTGACTCTGATGGAGAACCATATACCTGTAGGAGGAAGGGGATGTCTTGGGTTATTAGGAAGTTGTTTTATTCTGAGTATTCATAATCCCCTGCAAGTAGAAGAAGCTTAGTCTATCCTTGATGAATGTTTTACTTTGGAAATATGCTTTAGATGTGTATAAAGTTGCTTTTCTTGTGCATTTCAATGTAATTATGAAGCAAGCAGCATTCACAAGTAATTATTAGAATATAATATTGTTTGCATCTATAAACTAGTGACATAAGGAAAGTTCTAGAATTGAAGGCAATGTCTCTGTAACAATTTCATTGCACATAGCTGTAATGTTGCTAGTAGAACACCAGGAAAATAGAATAGAGCATAATTACAGATACATATGGTATACATCTTATTAATAGTACAGAGAATATCTTTATGATCCCTTGTGTTTTGGTCGAGAATATGAAACTTGACTTCATTTGTATAAAGGGTGAAATCAGATAGAAAGTGACCAGTGGGCAAATCAGGTCTAAAAGTAGCAGTGAATTCAGTTTTAACCAAACTAGCATTTTTCACTTTGGGATAAAAAAGCAATAAAGCATACAAAATAAACTCATTGCCCATGAAGTGTCAAGATCTTGGGTACTGAACTTAACAGCAATAAATCTTTTATCATAGAGAGGTAAGAATGCATCAAAGATATCTTTATATATTCGATGTTGTAGCATTGTTTCTATTACTGATTATTTGAAAAGGGCGAGGTGCCATCAGAAGCTATGTGGTAAAGCTAGACAATGACATCATTTGTTTATGGTCACTTTTAGATAGGACAATATGTGAGAGAGAACAGGAGAAAAAAATGTAGAACAGAACAGAAAAATGAAGAAATTGGAAAAGAAAAATACAGAGTGGAACAAAGAAGGCAGTATGAATACATGAGAATTGGGAGTAGATAATGATATTTCCTAGAGATGAAAATTATTGTTTTCTTCCATTTTCTTCTCCTGTGTTTTTAAATGTTCATGTTTCGAAAAATATAAATTAATGACTGCTTGTAGAACAATGTAAAAGGGACATGCAAAATACCACAGGGAGAATAGATTAAAAAATCAAGTCCAAAAGTTACTATATAACAGGGAACCTTATCTTCCTACCCCTGTACCTCATTAAAAATAATGGTGGTCATTTTGACTGTTGTTGATGTTTTGTGTGTGTGTGTGTTAAATATTTCAATAAAATTGAGATAATGGGGTCTTTTCACTATATAATGTATATTTAATAACTTTATAAAACTAATGCTGGTATGCATATCTTAAGATACTTCATAAAAAGGTGTCAAGTTTAGCTGTTGATCTACAAAGATTCTCTTTTACTTCACTTTTAAATATAAAAGATACATCAAAATGTGACTTATGTTACAATATCTGTATGCCTTAGTCTCTAATTTCTTGTTTCTCCCTTTCCCTCTATATGGATATATGCTATAAAATTTGTAAAATGAGTCAAAAACCATAGTAATATCAACCACCATGTTTTGTTTATACTTAGTGTTGCTCCACATGTATTAAAAGAATGTGACGCAGAGGGAACAGATTATTATGGAAATTGTGACATCATCATATCACCTTTATCACAGAGGTATCACATTTCTTCTCTTTTTTATTGATCATTGAAATTCCCTGAAATTTTTAACTGTAATTTCTATGGTTGTTATTTTTTTTTTTTTTAACTATCTACTAAGGAGAAATGACTTAACTATTTAAAGACTTGCAATTTTTTTCTTATCAAAAGAAATGATAAGGTGAGGGCATTTAATTTTTTTTTCCTTTTTCTAGTATGTTACCAATTTAAATATTGTCCTAATTTACTTCATTAATGTATAGTTAATTTACCTCCATTGTTCCTTTTTCAGTCTCAAGTCTCTTGCATGTTCCCTTTTGTGTTCTAAATTGAAGGTCTCTTATTATTATTATCATTATTACACACACACAAACACAGATACAGAAAAATAGAAACAAATAAAGAAAAACACACAGAGACACACAGAAAGACAGACATAAACACACAGACCCCCCCACACACACACACACAGCTCCATACCTCCCACACACACACACACACCACTTGCTTAGTTTCAGTGCCCTGATCTTCTTACTGTGGGGAAGCAGAAAAGGCCAACTTTTGAACAGTGTTCAGGAATCCCCAAGATCCCATGTCCTAGAGCTGATAGATGGTTCTTCATGTAGCAATGGTCATAACTTTTATACAAGCACTTGGAGCAGTGCATGTCACACAGGGAAATATCCTGAAACTACATTCTTCACGTGTCTAGCAGTAGAACTGTGATCTTCACCCTCATTCAGAAAATATCATCTCATTGTAATCTTTATACTGTGCATCAAGGAGAGATATAGCAACACTCTGTTCCTGCACTCATGTTAATCCTTTGTTTGGATGAAATTCCTATTTTAATGTGTGTATGAGGCAGCCCTCCAGGCCTATCAGGACTATGTCTTGCAAGAAAGACAGAAGTCAGGCCAAGAGGAAGAATTGAGGTGGTACTGGAAAGAGGAGAATGCCCTAACTACTGCCAGTCCCTCACAAGTGCCATCTCTGAAAAAAGTACCAGTTCTCTAAGCCAGCACCCAGAGGTCAAGGAGCACTGACAGTTCCAAAGAAGCTAGAGCACACCTGTGTGGGACCCAGAACCTATTTCCAGCCCCACCACACCTACATGGAGATGTTCTAGAAGCTCTATCCCAATAAAAGATCTAAAAAGTCACCGTGATTGAAGTCAAAACACAAAGGAAATGTGAGGTGCCTAAGGCTTGGGGAGAAAAGGTCAGTGTTGGCCTGTGCTGTCAATTGCTGAGGAACTGTGAACTGTAGAAGGAGAATATGGGGAAGACAAAAAGTTGCTGTAGACTGACATCCTGGGAGCTGTGGCCACTGCAAATGCTGACAAGTGTCCTCACTGAATACTTTCAGAACTGAGAGACTCTTGGCTGCTGAATCACTAAAGGATCATGTGGCTGTCTTGGATCGAGTGACAAAGTAGCTCATATGTGAGGTCAGCATTATGGAAACACTGTTCACTGTGTCCCAGAACCACTGAGGCAACTGAGCCCACTTTGAAGCCTGGAGAGTAAGAAGACAAAAGTTGGAAGCAGCACTATCATTGGGAGGTGAAGGCACTGTGGAAGAATAGAGCTGCAGAGCTCATTTGTCTGAACCTCCAAGCCCTGGCAGTTTAACTGGTACAGTCCCAGTGGTAGTCAAGGATCTGGGGAGAAATCCTCTTAGTTATCTTAGCCAGTGTCAACTCCACACTGAACAGGGCAGTCAGTTTGAAGTTGCATAGAAATGTCCTCTTCAAAGAATGAATGGCAGTGTGAAAAGTATCCTTGGAAACAGTCTTCTCTTTATATAACTTTCATAGGTAGTACACTAGATTGCTGTAGAAATGATTGCCTTTAGTCAGACTTTTCCTAACCATGTGTCCAAGCTAGTTGAGGAGATTCAAGAACATTGGCCTAAATGACTACTCGCCTGTACTCTGCAGATGTTTCAAGGTTGCCCAAGACTTACTAGTACCACTTTTCATTTTCGAGGAAAGGACAATAAGTGAAAATATATGTAAGCTTTGTACGTTAGATTGCATAGTATGTTCCTTGCTCTTGCCAAGAGTATTGTGGCTGTGTACAATGTTGGCTTCCATGACTGACATCCTCAGTCTGACTCCTGAAACCCACATGGTGGAAAGAGAAAAACCAATCCTTACAGATTGTCCTGTGACTATCACATGCCCTGTGGATCAGAGGACACAAACAACATTAAGCAAATGACTAATGACTAATAAAAACAAGAATGTCCCTGCTTTCTAGGAAAACCACAGCACATTTAGAAATTAATGCCCATCTGACTGCAATAGACCCTCAACCTCAAAGATATTTTTGGTTTTGACAAAAGCATTTTGAAAAGTTTTAAGAACAAAAATGTGTCACTGGGCTGTGGTAGCACACACCTCTAATCTCAGCACTCAAGAAGCAGAGGGTCATGCATGTGTGTCAATTCAAGGCCAGCCTGGTCTATAAAAACTAGTTCCAGGACATCCAGGTCTACACAGAGAAACACTATCTCAAAACCCCATCACCCAAATGAACAAAATTACCATGTGCATTCTATTCTTTCTTACTCAGACTTCCTGGTTGTTAGTTCCATTATCTCTACCCCCCTCATCACTGTATTTTTCATTTGTCTTTGTTACAGGGCATTGAAAATGAAACAGGTATGGAATGTCTCCTGAAAACAGACAGAAGGATTTTCTTAGCTGAAGATCAATCTTGACATGAACAAATCAATGTCAGGGAAGTGACTGTGACTGGAGAAGAAGAATCACTCACTTCAAGACAAAGTTGGTGCAAACCTGCTGCTGTGATTCCCCAGCCAGCTGGAAGTATTCAGTTTGTTGTCCCCTAAAAATGTTTCTACTCACCCAGATTATTCCATTACACAAGGACATAATCAACATTATTATTAATAGAGTTACTAGATGTCAAATTGTTTGTAATTAGTTATATTTTATTTTAAATAAATAGGCATTATGTTAACAAGATTCAACTCCTTTGATTTTACTTTAGTGTAAAGATTTTTTTTTTCTTTTTTGAGAATATTCATTTCTCCTCCTAATATATCTATGTAAAATAGGGGGATTCCAAAATAAGAAAAATAGCTGTTTTTTTTTTTATTCTTATCATACAAAAAGGTAATGTGTAGTGTCCAAATAGAATATTACAAAATTCAGGTGCATATTAAAACACATAATTTAATCAGTATGTGGGGACATTATTTTCCTGTCAGTTGAACTTGCCCTTATCCCAAACTCTTGTCACAGTCTCTTCCTTAGAAACTAAAGTAGTCCTTTTCCTGATTTTTTTTTTTTACCTTTTGTTTACCTACCAATTTAGATGTTCTTAGACTGTATATGTTTCTAAAGTTTTTCTGGGTTTATATTTATCAATCTGTGTATAACTTGTTTCCCATTTTTATGAGATTCCTCCAAGTTTCTACAGCCATCTTTAAGTTAGCTTCTGTTGTAATGGAGAATTATCTCTTTACATTTTTTTTTTCATTTCCTGTGTCTGACCCTTTGGTTCTTTCTTGGTTTAGCTGTTGGAGTTAGAGCTGTTACCAACACTCCTTTGAGATTTCTAATACACAGGGACATCTTCCCAGCCTCCTAGGAAGTGAATCACTCAGTCATGGGATGCTTGTCTTTAATTTGTTAAATGATGCCACATGCTTTGTTTGATTTGAGAGCTTGTCATGTCCCCCAGGTTGGCCTCAAGCTTTGTGCAGCCAAGGATGGCCTTGAGTCTCTGGTCTTATTGCCTTTCCTTTCCCAGGCCTGGGGTGTCAGCTATGCTTTACTGTGCCTTGCCCCCAATCTGTGGAAAAACAGTCCTATTGGTGTGGCACTCACTAGCAAGGTGTTAGTGTTCTGTTGCCAAGAGCTGGTATTGTCAGACAAATTGCCAGTCTCCTGGGTATGCTGTGCACAAGTATAGGGCTTCCCTTTTCATATCACTGTAGACTAGGTGGATTTTGCTTCTGTGTGAGATTAAGGGTTATGTTCCCACTTTTCATTAAAACTTGCTTGAATTGAGCCTGTTCATCATGTCAGGTGAGGGCTCTTGCTACATCTTTAGTAATTGTGTTCCATATAGTTTTAAGACAGTACAGCTTTAAAGTCTCCAGGTAGGACCTCATTTGTAATAGAAGAGCTGAATCAGAGCTGGGTATGGTGTCCCAAGCATGTGATCCTAGGATTTGGAAGACTGAATGAAGGTTGGGACAAACACCTGTGCTGTTCCTCACTTCCCACCTTGTTTGAGACTTCATTTCCAGTTCTTCACAGTGGAATAGAGAAGGCTACATGTAAGGTGTGGTTTTAGATGTTCACCCTTCATCTCTTATCACAATTTAGGAGTGATGTGATGGCAGAGGCATGCTGCAGGCCAGGGCAATGGGTCACGGTGTTGGGAGCAAGAGATGACTTTGCATTGGGGTTCAGGAAGCAGAGAGTGGTAATTGCTAATGCTCACAAACATTCTCTTCTGAATTTAGTTCAGGACCAAGTCCTTGAAATGGCGCCATCTCTGCATTTAGAATTGGATTTTCCACATCAATCAGCCTAGTTGGGCAAGTTCCTCAGATGTATTTCCAGAGGCTCCATTCTTAGGAGATATCAGTATGAACCATCATACAGACATTAGTAATAATAATAAAGAAACAGACCAGCCATCCTAGGTTTATAACTAGAGGAAGTGAAATCAGTCTGTGGATGAAAACCTTGCATTCCCATGCTTATGGCAGTAGTTGTTCTCAATGTATAGATGGATAGCTACAGAAGATATTATATAAATACACAATGAATATTATTGAGCAAATGAGTGAATGGAATCCTGTTACTTTTTAACAAAATTTAAAGGATGGAAGGCATGTCCTTTCAATTCCAAGAGAAGTTTTGTTCACTGTAGTGATTGCAATGAAAACTGTCTTCTACATGTTCCTGTATTTGAATATTTGATCCCCTGTTGGTGGTGTTCTGTGTGTGTGTGTGTGTGTGTGTGTGTGTGTTAGTCCAGTCTTTTTTTTCTTCCATGTGAGACCCAGTGAGAAGGTCCCTTCTCTTAATCAGTTCTTCACCAAATACAAATATACTGCTGGCTACTTGACTATGGATTTCCAGCTTCTAGACCTGTGAGAAATAAGCATGTGTTTTCATAAACCTCTCTGTTACGTAGTATAGCCGTTCAGGATATGAATGTTATCTTTCTTCTTGTGATTTGATAGGATATAATGCCTCCAGGGGATGTAGGTAATACTATTAGGAATATATACTATTCCTCACAACTTTAAAAAGAGTGTTTAAAAAGCTCTTGAAATGCCATGTAAGGAAGAAATGGTAATGGGTATGAAAATTCAAACTTACTGGATCCATGTGTGTCTGCTTGGAGAAGAGATGAGTGAGTACATATCAGGTTTCTTCTCTGATCCTCATTTTTCAGGAGAGGAAAACCGAAGCTGACATGATTAGAAAACTATGGTAATGAATTCAGTATTATTTGAGTTTGTCTTTTGCCTCCCACTTAATCAATACCAAAGCTTAATGAATGAAAGTTAAATTTCCAGGCATTTGCCTACAGTAGTCAGTATGGCATTTTTGTGAGAATTCTAAGCACAGGATGAATAAAATGAATTGCATGAGCATTGAAGTAATAAAAGAGCTAGTTCCAGTGTTCTTAGAAATACTTGAACACATCAGAGTTTGACAGGATTACTTTTAATTTTTACAAGCTGCCAAAAATGCTTTGTTTCATTATTTACCATTTTTATTCATAGACTTAAGCACTTTGTTCAGTTAACTAGAGCAGGTGAGTAACTTTCTGGGCAGGAATTTGAATCTAAATGTTTAATACCTATGGACTCTGCACTGTGAGAAACTCTTCAGGAGGACAGATCACAAAGCCCACCTAAAGTGTAAAAAGTTATATTATCTAAGGCTTCACAGGTAGGTAAATACTACCTGTCAGTTTGTATATGTTCTCCCTGAGGGTAATGGTAAAATGTCTGTTTCACTTGCTTGTCTCATCTTTACAGGGTTGCAAGCCATCATAGGTGTTTAATACCATGTCTCTTACTTAAATGTCATGCCTTCATCTTGCCATGATGACATCTTTTTATTTATATTAGTTTATTTTTTTAATATAAAAACTGGCAGCCAATATCCCCTTTTCTATTTGCTAGTTTTCACGTTCCATGCATCCTAGCTCAGCTAATCCAAACAAATACACAGCACGTGTCTAAACATCCCTGTTGCCTTAGCTGCAGCTTCACTACCAACCTGTACTGGTCTCCCTAAACCTCCACATGTGAGCAAACACAACAAACTATCGGTCTTGACAGAAAACACCACACATTGTCAGGGCTGTGTATTCTCATTACCATGCCTATGATCTCTTGCTAGTCAATTTCTTTGCAGTACTTTACAATCCAGTAACTTTCCAAACCAAGAATAAGGGGGCAAAGCCTTGACCAGCAATTTTTTTTTTCAGAAATTTTTGATGTTGAAGTAAGCATCTTCTTCCTCATGTCAACACAAACCTCAGTTTTCCAACCACTTAATGTTTTTGCTGATAATGACACTTCAGATTTAATTTCCAGACAGTATTTTAAACAGGAAACTCTCTACATCTTATTCCATATCCATCAAAAAGCAGTGTGAAGAATGAATAGCAGGACCCATATGAACATAAAGCAAGGTGGGTGCTAGTAGGGAATTAAAGGTGCTTATATGATCTTTCTAAAGCTACTATGCTAGATGCAGATTTAACTTCTCACCACTCCCCCCATCTACTGGCTAAGGAAGTTAAAAGCTTGTTGGTAAGGAAGACACCTCATGATTGATTGTAGGGAGAGTTACATGAAGACCAAAATTCTCTGGCCACTCCAGTTTTCTTGTCTCTCCTCACACTCACCCCTTCACCCGGTCACTTTTTTCCTTTGGCCATTTTAGATGTTCGCAGGGATGCTCAAAAGAAACACACAGTCTCAGAGACGTACGCCCCTGCACTCTGACATTTCAAAAAAAAACTGTCTAAACTCTCCACTCATTTGCAAAGGACAATAGAAAGGAGTTGTTGCAAGAATTAGCCAAGGAGATTTGTCAAACCTTTTCTGCAAGTTGAGCGGGTACTGCATTTATTAACCTAAGTAACGTTAACATTTGTTTTGAGCAAAAATACATTTTAAAAAATTAGAAAGAGAGGAATCACTTAAAACTTATGCGGCGGAGCTTTGCAGGTTTTGCGACCCACTGGCCCCTGGAAAGCAACAGATCCCTTTGCTTTCTTTCTGCTCTGCAAACCCTCCTTCCTAGCTTTTCTGGAATGTTTTTGCCCCTGTTTTCCATGCTCCTGGCCCAGCAGGCAGCACTGAGCCACCAGTCCCCTTCCTCCTCTTCACCAAACACCAGCTGTAAAGAGTCTTGAAGCTTCTCTGTTCATCTGTGCCTGGCTCATCCCTGGTGCAGGACCACCTGGAATCTCTCCCTTGGGGAAATTTGGTTCCTGGGCTGATGGGAGGGTGGGGTGGATCGAAAGGATCCCAGAGGGCTGGAGTGGAGAAAGGTCTGAGCTTGGGAAAGGCAGGGCAAGCCTTCCCCCTAATGTGCATGGGGGCGCATGGCAGGTCATGCTTGGTGCCACTCCTGCTTTCTTTCCTGCAGCTTTACAGATCACAGAGGCAGAGATTTGGCAGACCCTGGGGGAGATGCGGGACCACCCACTGGCTGGGAGCAGGGAGCAGTTTTCTCCACCCCCCTGAACCCCCTAGTGCCTCCATGGCAATGACCACCCTACTGGCGACCCTTAAGAGGCCCAACACCATTGCCTGCCCTGCAACCACCCAGAAGCCTGGCTCTGAAGTCAGGATCCCTGCAGTCCTGAACCCCGAGCCCTGCAAATCCTGGTCCCCAGGGATGATGGCTGCACAGTAAATTGGCCAGAGTGAGCAGCAAGGGTGGCTCTCCTCCCCTGCATCTTTTTGAACTTGTTGCTCTTGGCTCTGTTCCTCAGAGCCTGACTTTAGGGAAGGTGACTGGGAGAAGAGAGGCAAAGAGCATGGGGGTAGGGAGCAGAGAGCTCACCTGAGCTCTATCTTTGCTCCCAGGGTGCCTGAGATCTGGCTGGAGCTGTTGGCTCTCTCTTAACTTTACTGGGTGCAAAGTTTCTATGCATCTAGCCCTGAATTGCAGGCAAGGTTCATTCTGGAAGGAAGCAGCTGCTGCTGCTGTGGCAGATACTCAAAGCTCTGGGACTCCACACCTGTCACACTGCACCAGAGATGCCTTGAAAGGCGAGTGAAGGGACCATGGGACCAATGTTCTTGGCTGGCTCTGAGGGTGTCAGTGGCCATGAGCATGAAGAGCTCTAGACTGATTGATTGCCCCATCGTGAGCCCTACAATTCACCTCCTTCTCTGCAAGCACCTAGGGTGAAGAAAAGGCCAGAGGACTCCCAGGGTTTCAGTATAGGGGTTGTGACCCATCTCAGGAGCTACAACAACAGGTTGTCTTTTGAGATGCCTTTGGAGAGAAGGACTACTTCAGCAAAAGGGAAGGTCAAAGACTACCACTGAGTGACTCCTGCTTCCTCCCTCCTTGCTCTATGTATTGACCAAATATCAACCAAACTGTGTCAGCTGAGAAGTGAAGACACCTGTTTAAAGAAAGGGTTTCCTCTGGAATCATCTGTGTACATACATGTGCCAGGAGGTTCCTTGGTCCAAATGTTGGCAGGATTTGTTTAGGTTCTAGGCAGAGTGATTTGTTAGGTCACTGTATTTTTTTCTTCATATTCCCAATATTTGACAGAGAGAAACTTGACCTTCTGAGAATTGTGACTTTATCTGCACCACCTTGGAATAACTGTGTTGCTGTGAACAGTGTCCCTCAGTGCTGTGTTTGATGGGAAGAAGCTTGTCGTTGTGTTACTTTCATTGTGTTTCTTTGGGTGACAGTGCCCATGCTTTATATAATATACAACACTCTCTTATGGGAATATCAGCAGTTCCTTTTCTAAGTGTGTTTGCAGTTCTTAAATGACTTGCCTGTTTGGTGTTTTATTATTATATTGTTATAGCCTTGTGGCTCTGTGTTATTTATGAATGGAAGTGATGTAACACATTTGTCCCTGACTTCTTTTTTAAGCTGCAACTTTAGAAGGCTAAGTATGAACATACTGGAAAATAAGTAGTGGTTTCACCAGTTGTCCAGCTGTGTCTGATAGACATTTAATTATTTTTGTTTTTACCAATCTAAGTTCAAGTTATGTGGCTCTTGTTTTTAAGGAGACTGTATAAATTAATTGATGATATTACATGTGTAGGTGATATTCCACATGCTGTTATCAGATGTACCACCTGACATACATAACATTTTCATTAGAAAAAAGTAAACAGGGCATTGTCACTCAGGTCAGACACAATTAACTACTACTTCTGAGGTCACTGCATACAATATGCTTTTGGTTGGGTTTTACACAAAACTCAGTCTTGGGATTACATTAGTTACATAATCATTTTTTTTTTTTTGCTTCCTAAATCATCTGCTCTATCATAGCCTGTCACATGACTGTGCTTACTATGTGTCTAAACTTCCCATAAAATGTATATATATTTAAGGGTATTATTCTTGTATTAGTAAAAGTAGAAAACATTGAAAGCTCATTTAAAAATTCAATACAAGTACATCAGAAGAAATCTCTATTCTAATATTTAGATTGAGTGAACTGTGTATTACTTTCTTTATCTCACCCACACACACACACACACCACTGCTTTTCAGTGCATATACTGACTGACACAGAGCCAGGTGTTACCCCCTACCCTCCCTACTCTGCACTTCCCTTTCTATAATGGAAACTCCATTGCTATGAAGGAAATGGGCCCAGAAATAACCCATAACAACTCTCTGCTCAGGGTTTGGGAGATCATATCCAATTGATGTATTTTGCTGAGTTGGAAGTGCTTGCATAATGCTAAGTTTAGGGAATTTCTACGTGCTCTCTAATGGCACTGAGAAGGAGTTCTCAGGTATACCGGGATAGCTTCAGACCCAATGTGTAGCTGAGTCCTAAACTCTTGATTGACCTGCCTCCACATCCCTAATTTTGAGATTCTAGTCATGGGCCATCATACTCACTTTGTAAACTTTGAGAGAAACAAAATGAAAAGGGTGTTTAGAAGTTAGCTCAGTGGTAAAGGGCATATATCTTAGCCTCAGTATTAAACCAATGATATTAAAAAAGAGAAGAAAGCAAAGTAATTTTATTGCAATGTTCCTAACTATTATTTCTTCTTAGAATAGTATCATTTACCAAATTGAACATTTTTTTTATTAATGTATATTATTGAAAAGAAGACGGAAAATGCCTCACTTTTCTGTTTTTAAACATGGTCTCACTATTCACCTCTGGTTGTCCTGGAACTTACTGAGTAGACCATGCTAGCTTCAAAAGCATAGAGATGTACTTTATATAACTTATTCCAACTACTTGTCATGGTATAGGTTACATAGGTTTTGATATTGCTGTGAGGAAACGTTCACTATTTTTTATTTATAAACTTCCCTTTTCCTCAGTCACTCTGAAAAATTGTGGCACCATGTTTCCTTTTGTCATATTGTACACACAAATATTGCCAAGGTGACCATTTGAAAATCTTTTCAGGTAAGAGGCATACAGACTTATGTTTCAGGCAGCATTAATTTTTATTTCAGTATACTTTAGCATTTATATAAAATTCTTTATAGTGAATTCTTAGATATTGCCATGGATTTTTAAAGAAATTCAGATACATATATATATATATATTCTCTTTGGCATCAAAAATAAACAAAACTTAAAATAGTTTTATTACATTTTGCTCTTTAATATGTAATAGTATTTGGTTGCATTTATAATTATATATTTTAGCATATAAAATGTATACCTTTTGTTTTCCCTTGTTTTGCAGATGAAACAGTGCCAGAAAAAAATATGTGTGCTAGAAGGGGACACTCTGATTTCCAGTGTGGCTTTTGAGTTATTCCTTTGTCTTTCTCAGTTCCTCTTGAGACTAATTAACTTTTATATCCTTAGTTTATTTTTCATTCTTAAAGCACTTATGCTTGAGGTGTTTCTACTTCATTTAAGTCTCTGTGTGTATGAGTGTGTGTGTGTCTGTATGTGAGTGTAAATGTGTGTGTGGGTTCTGTGTCTGTGTGCATGTGTGCATGTGTTGGCCCTGCATGTGGAGGTCAGATGTTGATACCAGCTGTCTCCCTTTATGGACATTTGCTTTAGTGTGTGTGACATGGTCTCTTTGAAGCTGGAGTTTGCTGAATCATCTCCAGTTGATGTGAAAGTGAGGTCCAGGAAGCGTGTGTCTACCTCTCCAGCACTGGGAGTATAAATGCTTCTACGTGGAGCTGTTTCACATAGGTTCTAGGGTTCCCACCACCAGGGTTGCATGAAGAACATTGTACTGAGTCTTCTCTGCTGTCTTATATTTGATTTTAAATGATCTAAAATTTACATTTCCTTTGTTTATTTTTCATGTTGTTGTAGTCTAGGGTAGCCTCTAAGCCCACAGTTAGCTGAAGATCGCGATGAAATCCTGATCCTTTTGTCTCTGCCTCCCCAATGCTGGGGTTATACACTTGAGCAACCACACCTGGTTTTGAAGTTCAAGTTCCTTACTGCTGGGTTGCTAAGTTCCTAGAGGAAAATGAGGAGATTTTATTGAAAGTCTTTCATTTCATAGAATGAGAAAGTGGTGGATTGCCCATAATGGACATAATGAAAATGTATCAATAATTTTTGATATATTATTTAGGTTTTTTTTTTTTTAAATTTTATGGCTGAAAAAGTTTGTTGTAACAGTTATCTACAGGTTGCTTCTAATGCTACAAAGAGGAGGATGAATAAAAAATAGGCAGTTTATTTCATTAATACAGTTCAGTCCCCCAATTCTGAACTCTAACTATGTTCATGTCAGTACCGTCGGTGAAGCTATGCATGCATTTCACTGCAGTCAATGTCTTTATTTATCCAGCCCTCAGGTAGATCATGAAAACACCCAATCACTATCATATAACTGCATACTCTCCTGCAGTAAACTTTTAGGCCTTTGCAGCAAATTGATTAATGCTGCCAGGCCTGAAGCAAATGAAAATCAATTATGTTGTCTAAATTTCCTTGAAAGTGTTGGTTTGTGAATACCTGAAAATGTGCTCTATAAGGTCTCTTTCATTGAAGAATAAGACAGGGAGGAGAACATTCACTGTGAAAAAGCATTGTTTTCTGTCAAAGGTATAATAATTCATTCCCCCTTTTCCCATGCTACCTATGTCTTATATTGTGTTCTGAACAATGCATGTGCACACAAACACACACATACATATGTCTTATATTGTGTTCTGAACAATGCATGAGCACACAAACACACACACACACACACACACACACACACACACACACACCCACTGCTGTTAGGTCTCAGTATGTCCACATACACAGGAATAAGTTTAAGCTGACTATAGGGGGATTTCTGCAGGTTAGATAGAACCTGGGTCCATCAACCCAAAGCAATTGTTTCCCTTAGCTCTGGCAGAAGGGACATATGGCTGCCTGACAGACCTGGAACTCTGTGTAGTCTAGGGTGTCCCTACACTCACAGAGATCAACTGTATCTGCCTCTGGAGTGCTGGGATTAAAGGTATGCACCACCACAGCTGGCCTTACTCAGAATTATTTCTTGAAGTTCTACTCATCCATTTGCCTGCAGATTTCAGGCATTTTGTTTTGTTTTGTTTTTCCTGAGTAGTATTCCACTGTGTAAATGTGCCACATCTTCTTTATTCATTCTTCAGTTGAGGGGAATCCAGGTTGTTTCTAAGTTCTTGCTATTACAAATAATGCTGCTATGAACAGACTTGAATAGATGTCTTTGTGGCATGGATGTGGATAGTGGGATTGCCTCGTCCTGTGGTAGACTGACTCCCATTTTCCTGAGGAATCACCATACTTATCTCCACAATGGCTGTAGAAGTTTACACTTCCATCAAGAATGGAGGAATGTTCCCTTTCTCCACTTACTCTCCATCATAAGTTGTCATTGATTTTTCTAATTTTAGCCATTCTAACAGCAGTAAGATGGAATCTCAGAGTTGTTTTGAGTTGAATTTCCCTGATGGCTAAGGATGTTAAGCACCTAAGTGTCTTTCAGCCATTTTGGATTCCTCTTTTGAGAATTCTCTCTTCCGTTCTGTACCCCACATTTTAATAGGGTAATTTGGTGCTTTCATGACTACTGCCTTCAGTTTTTTGTGTATTTTGGAGATCAGCCCTCTGTCAGATGTGGGGTTGGTGAAGATCTTTTCCCAGTGTGCAGGCTGCCGTTTGATCTTGTCAACTGTGTCCTTGCTTACAGAAGCTTTTCAGTTTGAGGAGGTCCCATTTTTTAATTGTCTTTCTCAGTGTCTGTGCTATTAGTGCTATGTTCAGGAAGTGGTCTCATGTACCTATTTGTTCAAGGGTACCGCCCACTTTCTCTTCTAAGAGGTTCAGTGTGGCTAGAGGTTGGATATAAAACCAGTTATTGTTTAAAAGAACAGTATGTGACACTATGTACTATTTCCAGCTAGTTTCCATTCTTGATAAAAGAGAAGAGTACAAACCAAAGAGGCTTTTGGTGGTTTTTTGTTTAACTGTGAACATGTCTTAAGAGTTATGTTTCAAAGAAAATAAACTGACAGAAATATATTCTTTGTAAAATGCTTCAGTTGTAACAAGATAAAAGGAGGAAGGGTTTGTGAGTGTGTGTGCTTTGGGGAGGTGTGTGGAGATGACATGGATACTACAATAATGTAATGAAAGTCTTATCTTCATTATTCTATGTTTATTGGAAATAAACAAAATACAACCAGAAAAAAACCATGAAATTGAGATTTGCTAATGTTATTTTTACCACCACAACTCATTATGCCAAAGAGTTCATCTATGTGTATGGCTTTTCTGAAATACTCTCAGGACACCAGACATACTTCCTTTTCCTGAGACTCAAATACAGGACCTGAGATGGAAACTATCAACATCACAATATGTCCTCTATTCAGTGCCCTCCCATTTTTTGGTCTCACTGTTCCTTGAATTGTTCCTGCCCTAATATTTTCCCTACTGACTTCTAGCTGTAGAGAGAAGAATTTAAATTTACAGTTATTAAAAGGACATGGAAGCCCAGAAATATAATGCTAAGTTGTAAATACTTCAAACTACAATTCTTGCACTTGACCAACAGTAATGCTCTCCAGCTCTGGCATCACTATCTCCCTGCATGCTAATCTGAGGCAAATGGCAAGTGTTCCCCATTACTCAGTATAAAAAACAGTAACTGCCTGTCACAGGCCTGGGAGAATCAATGAAGAAAAATTAGGGTTGGTCCAGTCTAAGTGTTTCAAAAATCAGTCTCTACTTCTTAAAAATGAAGTCCCTATCCTTGCTCAAAGGGTGCTCGGGGTCTTTGGACAGAAATTAGCATTAGAATTAGTCATTGACTGCTATTACACATACAGCAATTTTAGAGACATGCACAGAAACTTTGCCATTTTGACCTAACCTGAACTCAATCCCAAGTCATCCCTGTTAATGTTGATGGGACCAGAAGTTTTGACTGGATGCCATTGCTGAACCAAATATATCATTCTAAAAGAGCTTGAAATTAAAATCTCAAAGCACAGTAATAGCAGATGTATATATGTATGTATGTATGTATATATCCCACAAAATTGTGCCTTTTAATTACAAACGAAACTCATTCCAGCCCAATCACATGACTTCCTCAGCTAACCTGCACATACTCTATAGGGTTTTGGTCCAGTCCCCAGGCACAGTGCAGAACTATGAGCTTCCATCACTCCCCATGAAGTCAATGTCTCTAACATGGCCACATAAGTTGGACAGAAGGAGATGAAGAACATAAGTGGACAGAAAAAAATAAAGTTGGAAAAGAAAGGGTGCAAGGTAAAAGAAAGAGGAGGTTTAGAATAGAGTCAGGCAGATGAGGGAGGAGAACAAATTTCCACTTCCAGGGAGAATAGGCCAGGGAAACGGGGAGTGTTACAGCAGGAATAATGGCAGTGGTTCTAAAAGCATTAGGGTGTGCCATCGGCCAGCTGAATTCCTTGCTGATGGTCCATTTTGCCATGGACTGTGGAACTTTTTGGATTATCAGTTTTTATTTCTTAATGTCATCTCATTCCCCGCTGTTCTCCTCTCCCCTCTCCTCCCTTTTACTGCCCATCTCCCTCCCAGTATACTTCACAGATATCTTCTAATTTCCCTTCCCAGGGTGATCCATGTATTTCTCTTAGGGTCCTCCTTGTTATCTATCTTCTCTGCAGCTCTGGACTTTAGTCTGGTTATTCTTTGCTCTACATGTAATATTCATTTATTAGTGAGTAATACGATATATATCTTTCTGAGTCTGTGTTACATACCTCACAATGCTTTTTTCTAATTCCATCCCTTTGCCTGAAAATTACATGAGGTTGTTATTATTTTACCATTGAATAGTACTCCAATATAAATGTATCACATTTTCCTTATCCATTCTTCTGTTCAGAGGCATCTAGGTTGTTTCCAGATTCTGGATATTATGAATAATTTTGTTTCTTTTTTAAAAAGAGATTGTTTTTCATTTTCATAATTTTGGCTTTTTAAAACAAAGTGTTTATAGACCTTCACAATGGTAAGTTATATTTAGAATTTCTTAGATGAGACTATGTAGTGATAAATAATTTATATTACTATGCCTGTTTTGAAAAATGCCATATAGTATATGTGAGATGTATTTATTAGCTTTTTTAAGAAATTAAAAAGCACACCCTGATCACCTTTGGTAATGCACGATTTGTGTAAGGTTGTGGTGTGATGTAAGCTATCCAAAGATGTTATCGTTTGAGCTATCAATTTGTTCAAGGTACTTCCAAGGAAGTACATAAGAGGCAGGTTTCATGGGAAATAGGAATCAGCCTAAAGTCTAATGACTGGAATCCTCTTAATTCATACGATATGTTGATTTCCAAGGAGCGGCTGTGATTGGGTATGTACATTCCTTTTCAAATAGGATCTAAAATGGTTTGAATCTTGTGCTGTTCTAAGGCAGGAGAGATGCATCTTCTTTATGTATTTAGTCTTACTAGTCTGAACACTTGTAAGACAGCAAGATAGATTTCTCTCAAAACCAACAGGAGCCATAACAACATCCAAAACTTTTCTTAGCAAAAGTAACACAAAATACTAACATTTACAGTAAATGTATTTTATTCTGAATATAAAGACCACATGGGCCTTTGTCACATCTATTTGGAAGCTGAGTTCATGTACTGTGACTGCTAAGTGGTATAAACTCCTCAGATAATGAATTTTGTGATCATGTATTCCGTTAGTCAGTAATTAACTGCACTGTCTTGGACAATCGATATATAATTTCATCCTTTGCCATATGATTTCATTTAGATCCCATGCCACATTACTTTAACTGATTATAGGTCAGTTTTATGTCATTATGTTTAAATGACTTTCATTTTTAAACTAGAATTTAAACTAGAATGCTACCCTAATTTATTGAAGACATTTTATAAATACAAATGTAATCCTTTGAAATTCCACTGTAGGGGATGCAGAGGTGGCTCAGTGGGAATGTAAATACCACACAAGTGTGAGGACCAGAGTTTGCCTCCCAGGCATATTAACATTGAACAGTCACCTCAACACTCCTGGGACCCCAAGCTCAAGGGGAATCCAAGGGTGGGACCTGCTGCCTAGCAACATGACCTAAAGGCATTTTTGTTCCTTTGGAAGTAGCAGGTTGCCAAGAGATGAGGTATCTCCTCCTTTATGACATCACCTCAGAGTGAGGGATAAATACCCTGAGACAGGGCCCAATTCAGCTATTTCTGGATGCAGACTAGTTCAAAGCTTCTGGTGACGGCTAGCCTTTCAAGGAACATTGAAATGAGTCTTATGTAGAGGTAGGCTGTCTCATTCAGTCTTTGTGCCTTTGGCCTTGAAGGGGAAGGAGGACTTAGGACACTAGAAGGTTCCATAGGTGTGACTAATTTCTAGGTATTACCCCAGATCCAGGTAATCAGGTGACCTAATGTAAAGGAGATTCTCAACAAAACAAAATCCAAGCCCACTTTTCACTGTAGCTTCTATACATAGTAATAGCATAGACCATGAGACTTTCCCAGAGGCTCCTGCTCTCATTCAGAGAAATGGGTACTGATCTTACATAATTACATAATAATAAAAGGCCTACATAATTTAGTCTGGCCTTCTTTCCCCTCTGTGATTTTATGTATAATTCCCCACTCTTAATTAGCCACCTTTGTGTTTGGCTCTGCCTATAGGACACCACTCACACTGTACTTTGTGTTCCTGACGTCATTCACACTCAGTGCTCATCAGCTCCTGTGTTTCCAGGCTTTAACGTTGGGAAGTGAGTGTAGATGGGGTTTGTTCCCCGTTTATATCCATAATTCCAGCTCCTTCAGGAGCAAGGTTCCCAGGAGAAGCCCCATGGGGGAGGAGAGCCTCTGCCTAGCTTCAGGGAACAAAGAGTTGGGAGAAGCCTGGAGCAACAGGAATTGTTCTCCTTGTAGGAGAACCTGGGTGGGTAGGAACCACCTGGCACAAGGAGGAAGGACCTGGGTTGTGGTAAGGAAGGAGTCCGGAGGGTATCCTCAGGGTTCCCCCTCATCCTGGGCTGATAGACCATAGCCAAGGGGTCCCTCCCTGGCCACCTCATTCCCCACTGCAGCTTGTAGTCTTCAGGCAGCTGCTGCTTTTGAGTTTGGAAAAGCACTGTGGTATGGTAGAAGCATAAATAGCAACTGCAGTGTCAGGCTCCTACTGAGACCACTCACCCTCCCTGTGTGTTTCCCTGGGGATGAAGATGGCATTGGTGAAAGATGGTGAGTAAGGCGGTTGTGGCCAGTAGGAACCGAGCTTGCCCTGCGCAGCCATGGAGCTCTGTCCCCTTGAGTCCTAACAGATCTTTCCTCTCCTCCTGTCTTCACCTGGCCTGCAGGCATGATGGAGGACGAGGAGAGAAGGAGGAAGATCGAATATGGCAGGGCTAAGGTAGGACCCTGGCGGCCTGCGCGGTTATTCCTGGGCCAGGGGTAGAGTGCAGTGCAGAGGAGCAGGGCTGTGGGGCAGGGACAGGGACTGGGGCTGGAGAGAGTTGCCCACTCTGGCTACAGCAGACCTGATACCTGCACTAACAGCCTCCTTTCTCCCTGGTGCCACACAAAACCCTCTCTTAACCCCACCATAAACTGCTCATAAATAGCTCTGCAGCCCAGGTCCTTAACTTTCTCATTGGAGTTTGTTGACTGGTTTGCTCTTTGAGTGTTCTGAGTGGGTATTTAGTCATTTCTTTATTCTCAGGGACACCTGTGCTCTGATCACAAACCTCCTGCATTTAGGTGTGTGTGTGTGTGTGTGTGTGTGTGTGTGTGTGTGTGTGTGGTGTGGTGTATGATTGTCCTGTGACAGCTACCTCGCCAGTAGGCTGAGTGTGCCACAGGTGGTGAACTTGGCTGTTGGTGTGTTTTTAGAAATATTATTCCTTCTTCTTTTTCTCTTCTTCTCTTGCTCCTCCTCCCCCTCCTCTTCCCTCTACTCCTTCTCCTCCTTCTCTTGTATATTTGTGTAAAATGTTTTTTGGAGTTGTGTGGAATTCTGAGCATTGAATGTTTCTATAAATTAAACAGCTCATGTAGAATTGCTCTTAATGAATTTATTATGTATTTGGTGAGTTCAATTTAGTGTGGGTATGGGTATATGGCAAGACCTGTATATAATCCAGAATTATATGTAGGTATCTGTCAGTGGGCTTAATGAATAATTTCACACGGGAAATGAATGTAATGATTTCTTTCTGAAATGACCTCTTTGAGCTTATTTTGCCCTCCTTGATTACTAAAACGAAGTTACCTTTGAGATATGTTTTCATACGTTGGGACAATAAGATATTTTAAAGGTTTTCCTATTGTACTGGCTGGCTTGACAGACACAAGCCACAGTCACAGAGAGGAGGGAGGCTCGATTGATCATAGAAAATTAATTGTATAAAAAGGAGTTCAGGCTGGAGAGATGGTTCAGTATGCAAAGTATTTTTATGTGCGTTTAGGCCTCCAACATCCATATAATAATCCAAGCCTGGGGGTTGGGTCCTATATCACATCACAGGGAAACATAGTGGAGGCAGGAAGTGCCTGGAATATGCTGGCCAGCTACCGCCAACACTTGGCTCTGCTCGTGGTGAGTGATAGAGGATGGTACCTGCAGTCAACCTCTGGCCTTGCATTTGTTTACACACTCAGGGAAGAACACCTGCATTCACATGCACACACACATACTACTCACCAGCAAACTCAGAGAAATCTAGGAGAAAGCAGTTGTAGTTCTAGTTGGTAAACACACAAAAGTTATACCCTTTTTTTGATATTAAGAATGGTCTTTATTGTATATCCTACTAGCTTATATACCCCAGCACCATTTGGAGGAGGGGAAAGCAGAGGGGGTGGTTTGGCATCTCAGATTCCAAGGACAGGTTAGGGTGCTTTCAGGGATCTGGAAGCCAAAATAACATTTTGCATTAGAAAGCATGTCTCCTGTTTTCCAGCTGTTACAATTGCCTGCCCTGAGGGCAACAGGAGGGGGAGTGAATTCTTAGCCTAATTTTTAATTCCTACAATCTCCTTTTTTTATTATTTTCTATGAGAGACCCTTGGTTTAGGTTCTGCAGGGTATGCCACCCCTTACCCATCTTCAGGGGACCCCATGTCTTAGGCGGGGGGGGGGCTTCACTGCAAGTTGCCCCTCATGGGGGACCAATATTTAATTATGGCTGTGAGTTTAGTGTTACTAAAATACAAGCTAGATACAATTCTTGATGGTTTGAAGCCTGAGGTGAAGCCTGCTGTGTCTCTATTAAGAAGAGGTGTGATGATTTTTTTTTCATAATGATTATACTGGAATAATATTTTGTAGCCTCTACTCTGCCTTAATTATTGTCATTAGTAGTTTGAATTAATATTATTAATAAGGCTTCACTATAGTTCACCCATCATTGTGGTATATATGAGATGATAATTCTGACAAGATGATGGTATATTATGTGCCCTTGTCCAATGGCAGAAATGTTGTATATTATTAAAGAAGTCTGTTACCTTTTATATTTTTCTTTCTGCTATGGCAGCTGAAATTGTTTGCTGCTCTTTTATCCCTAAATGTTTTAATACACATCAGTGTTGTTTATAAATTTCATTAGTGTTTAACATTTTAGATATAGCTGTGTCATTGTTTTAATTTTTAATGACTACATTTTCAAAAGGAAAAAAATAAAAGATTAAACATTCTTTTCAAATTAAATTTCAAGTTAAATTAAGGAAGGTCTACTGCTGTGGATGGTAAGTGAATTGTATGAATGATATGCAAATGATTGAAGGCTAGAAAGCATCAGTCTCTGAAATTTAGATTATTTCTATTATTTCCTTTATAGATAAGGGTGCACAGACCAAAGTTAGAGCTAAATTTTGGGCACAAGCTAATTATCTTTAGCATTAAGTTACAATCCTAGGAAACACATGAAGACTGATACTCTTGACCTCTTTGTGTGTGTGTCTTTCCTGAAACATGTGAAATCTTAATTACTCTGAGCACCTGCTTCATTCTCCATCTTCTGGTGCTGAGTTGATTTTCTTTCTTTCAGTTTCACTGTTTAGTCCTGATTCAGAAACATCCAGATCCTTTGCAGCATAATAGTAATTCTCTATTAAGGGCAGCAAATGTGTCCTTTGTTTTGTCACTCCATTTTAATGATTTAATGATTGTTTGAGTTAAATAAAATGACCCAGAGTTTTAATAATGATAGAAAGAAATCTTAGATGATAATTCTGCTTTGTCTCCCACCCACCCCAATAGCTTGCTCAATATAGAGCAAGAAAGGCCCAAAGTAATGAGAAGTCTAAGAAGAATATTAAAAAATATTCAAATTGTGAACAACATCAACAGTGCTTGAATAATAATGAAAGAACTTGTCATAAATCCAAGACCAACGGAACACCTAATCAAGTCCTGGTTGAAGTGAGTGCTTCCAGTTTTTCTGCATAGTTCTGAATTGTGTAAGTAGAGTGGCCATCAGCACCCCATGCAGTTTAATGATGACTTTTGTTCCTTGCAAATTCAGCAGTATGGCTAAAATATTTAATAACATCTGAGGGAGCCTTGTAGGCTTCATTCAATAGCTATTTCTTGAACAGTCATAGTGTAGAGCTGAGGAAGGGAGATGGAAAAACAACACTGTACTACCATTAGACCCATGTCCACAAGAGTGCATCTGCTTCTCAAGAATACAGGTGATGCCAACTCCAGCCCCATGTGTGTTACTTGGGTAGTTTTGAAAGGGTAATATTGGAAGTATGAGTGGCAATCAGTTAAGAGTCAACAAAAAACCAAGGGAAGCAACTTGTGTGCAGAAAGTGAAGTATTGTGAAGATAAATAGCTGTGTGCTATATGATCTTGTAACAGGAGTATCGAGTTCATATGGATTCCAATGTGAAAGGGTAGGGTGGTGGAGTGTTTGAAATTGTCCTCAGGCCGAGTCCATAGAAAGTGCCAAATGATTCCTAATTTCCCAATCCCTCTCCCGTTTGAATGGTGCAACTTTCTGAAATGGTGTAATTAGAATGGATTATAATGGTTAGTATGTGGTTGGCTCACTAACCACCATGAGAAATAGAGACACAGGTTGCTCATGTGAGTATTAGGAGGATGAATATCATTTGGATTCTGTGCCACAGCATATTTATGTAGAAATAAGATTAAAATAGTTGGGGATTGTACTATTTTGTGTTTCTATTGCTGTGACAAAATACCATGTCCTGAAGTAAGGAGGGGAGGACAGGGTTTATTCAACTTACACTTCCACATTGCTGTTTATCACTGAAGGGAGTTAGGACAGGAACTCAAAGAGTACAGGAACTGATGTAGAGGCCATGGAGGGTTGCTGCTTACTGCTTTGCTTCCCATGGCTTGCTCAATCTGTTTTCACATATCAGAAACTTCAGCTCTTGGGAGATTGAAGAGGGATGTGGTAGTTTCATTGATGTTATTAGAATAAATAGCCCCAATAAAAGTAACTTAGGAGAAGAAAGTGTTTATTTGACTTATTTGACTTATGAATGTGAGTTCTAGTCCACCATTGCAGGTAAGTCAAGATCAAAGTAGCTAGTCTCATCACATGTAACAATCAAGGGAGGATAAATGAGTGCATACCTAGAATTCAGGTCCTTTCTCTACTCTTAAAAAGTCTAGGACCCAAGACCAGCAATTAGTGCTATATAGAGTGGGATCCATCTTTCCACATCCAGGTTATCCAATTAAGAAAAATTACTCACAGGCAAGCCCACAGGCCACCCTCCTGTAGGTGAGTTCTCATTGAGCCTCTCCCCAGGTGATTCTAAGTTGTATAGAAGACACTTAAAGCTAAATATCATCTGAGATGACTGGGGAGTTAGAGGCATGCCTGGGCTGTGGATTGAGACTTTGTAGTGGGGAAGTAGGAAAATGGGAAGAGGGAGACACACTAAAAACATAACTGTGTGTATTGTGGAACAAGCATTTGTGCTTCCCATATAGAAATCTTTCCTTACATGCCTCAGCCGCTTTCTCTAATTATTCCAATGATGAATTTGTAAACACTGAACCATTTTTCTTAAGGTAATCAGTGCTAGATTGCTGTGAGTCACTGGTTCCATTTTGTTGAATAGATAATACAAGTCTGTCAAGAAGGCTAAGTTGGTAAAGACACTGAGGCACAAGCATGGTGGCCTCAGTTCAATTCCCAGAACTCATGACAAGGGGAAAGAAAATTGATTCTGCTACATTTTCAATTAACCTCACATTTGACATAGTGTTCTCATCACCCCATGGCAGCACATGCAAATTAATAAATACAGTAAAATATAAGTACAACAGCAATTGTTACACTATCTTTTTATTTGTATTTATGTTTAAAGACTCCTTATTTAGTATATATTGTTAAATCTTTAGAATTGAAGTGTGGTTAACATGTATGTAGTGAGTAAGAGGACATGAAGGAGACACACACACATGAACACACAAACTACAGACCATGTCTGAACAAAATTTCACTGAATCGCCTGTCCTCTTAAGGCACACCACAGCCTTGCTGTTCTTAGAAACATGAAGCAGCACTTCACCTTTATACTAGGGGTCATTTTTAAGCAGTGAGATTACCAATTAAAAAGTGGCAAAATGTGTCACTATGTACTCTGGAAGGACAGTGACTTTACATAGTGAGAAAGAAGAAAGGAGATGAAATCCTGTTCTGTATACTCTCCATTTTCCCAGTCTGCTCATGTCCTCAAATTGATTTGGGGGCTAGCAAATACATTTCATAAGGAGCTGAGTTCATGAAGGAAAGAGTATGAATAACAAAAATTAACTATACTCTTATATATAAAATCTGTAAATATGATTTTATTTTTTTATGTTGATAGTATTATTTGATGTATAAATTTGAGAAGAAATGGTGCGGGACAGGTGAGATGGTTCAATGCTTAAAGTCACTTGCTGGAAGAACATAATATACGTGTGTGTGTGTGTGTGTGTGTGTGTGTGTGTGTGTGTGAGAGAGAGAGAGAGAGAGAGAGAGAGAGAGAGAGAGAGAGAGAGAGAGAGAAAGTATGTATGTATGTTTGCCACAGTAATTCTTTTTGCAATATGTGTCTTGAGTTTTTCAGGGTCAGCAAGTCAGTTAAGATTTACACAGTGAGCTATGAAGTAAAACTTGTAGGAGAACCTCTTATCACCAGTGTCTTAGGGCTGTAAGTCAAAGAGAAGGTCTATGTTTATTTGCACAAGAAACTAAACCTAGCCCCTTCCAGAGCTCTGGACTTAGGGGTGGCATAGGCCTTCAGGAAAGTTTACTTTTCCTTGAGGATGAGCAAAGGGCTTGACTATTTTTTATTTTTATCTTTATTTTCTCAGGGGAACAGGTGGGAGTAGTAAATCTCTGAGCTAAAATCTGGAGTGGGAAGCCCATTGTGAACGGGTTCGTTTAGTACAAATTTTACTTTATTTTTTCATAATTTGTTTTGAGTAAAGCTTTTAAAAAATGTGTGGATTTTCTTTAACCATGGGAACTTTTCAGTTGGCACTAATGCTGTGGGGGTGACTTTGCCTGAGGAACTATTAAGTGGAAGAGATCTCTTTATGATGTCCTGTCTTCCCATGAAGGTGATAGCCTTGTGCCATTTGTCTTAGTTTTTTTTAAATATGATCACCATTTCTTTGGTCCAGAGATAGAGAACATCAAAACCTTTCTCTTACTCTAAATGTGTCAGCAATTTGTGTATTTCTTTATTTCAGTGTGTTGCAGGTTCGAAATAGACAAGATTACTATTTATAATTAAATTGACATTTTGTATTGGTAATATGGGAAGAACAAGTGATATATAAAAAATTTAAAGTACATTTGAGCAAATTATGTACTAGTAGACTGACCAGGAAAATAAGCAATGATGGATAAATAAATGGAAATCTGCATCACACTATGTAAAATTAACTCTGTCGTCAGTATGGTTTTAAAATCACAACCTCTATAAACTACCATTTGAGAGAACTATGCCAAAAAAATGATGGGAGAATTTCAGAATTATAAAAATGAGTACAAACTTAAGACATTCCTGTCAAGCAAACCAGCAGGAGAGACAGACTCAGTCACAAAAGCACAGGGAAATAAGCACAGAAAGTAGATGAACAGAGGAAAAATATTTAATAACCATTTGTATATTATTCTGCAAATCAAGAAACTCCCAAAGTGGAATTTGGGTGGGGGTCAGAGTGCAAAAAAACCAAACCAAACCAAAAAAAACTTGAAACCAGAAAGAAGTCAGCAGAGTAATAAGAAATAACAAAGTATCCTCAATAATAGTAGTCCCTGCTTTCCAATGGAAAGATAAAATTGGCTGATTGAAAAAAATAAGGCAATCATTTGTTGTCTGTGAGAAATATGTCTCACTGGTAAAGACACACTGGACTTAATGTGACTATATCAGAGGAGTCTATATCCAAGGTAAGAGAAACCTTCAAAACAACCACAGGAGTATGTGTACTTATATCTGAAGAACTAGTATATATACTAGTTCTTGCAGACCTTTGAGTATGCCTGAGCCAGTGAATGCTGCAATGCATGAGAAGGAGACCTTCGAGTATTGCCTGTTTTACATGTTTGATTTTTATTACTGTCTTATTCCAACTGGGAACTTTCCTCCACTCATTGAGCTCTAGTGCTTCTGATGCTTAGTCATAGTTGCTAAAGTATTTATGGAAGCTCTCTAGGTTGGTGCAAACATTTCTATGATTACACAGTTGGGTTTCGGCTTTTCCCATGCTCCCTGGTAGAAGAGAAAGCAATTAAGAGCACAAGTCATGATTATGAACAGTGTACTGAAGAGCCTTCCTCTGGGGGCTCCTTCGGTGACCCTGTCAACTATAGTAGCCTGTTGGCTGGGCTATCAAAGTGATATTCTTTCATCTTGGGGAATAGCAGACAGATATAGAGGAGAGGAAAGCCAAAGAGGTGATGAAAAAGCCTTTTCAGGGGCTGAGGAGATGGTGTAGCTCTAAAGTGCTTGCTTGTCCTGGATTTGGTTCCTCAGCACCCATGGGAAATCCAGTTGTGATTGTTAGTTTCTGTAATCACAGCACTGGAGAGGTCAAGACATGAGGATCCCTGGGGCTTTGGCTCAGGCATTCTAGCTGAAACAATGAATGTCAGGTTCCAGCTACAGTTACCTCTCTCAAAATATTAAGAAGGAGAGTTGTCCAGAGCAGTCTTTGCAGTGCTACAATCGGAGCCAGCTGAGTGGCCCCAAGTCTGTACCTGGGTAGGGGAGTGTGGATCAGGGAAAGTCTAGCTATAGAAAATAAAGGAATCAGAGAGACAGAGTAAAGGTCAGGAGGGCAGATCAGTCAATACTAAAATGCCACAAATTTACTTTTCACCACAAAAAAAAAAAAAAAAAAAAACAAAACAAAACAAAACAAAACAAAAAAGAACACAGTATCATGTATATGGAGCAAACAAACCTTTCTCCCTCAATTATTCTAAGGGTTCAGTAACCACACCTTAGCCACAAATTCTTTTTCCTAGCCTTAAGGTCAGGAGTAGCCATACCTCAGATTCAACTTCTCTTTCCTTAGCCTTGACAGTCAGAAGTAGCCACACCTCAGATTCAGGTCTGTTGTTATTTAAGAGGGCCAAAGCATCCTTCTATAGCTACACCTTTTACCTTTAGGTCTTGTGACTTGCTGACAGCTTTGAACTCTGCCCTTGTGCCAAAATAGAGTGCAGCCATCTTTATGGGCACCCACAAAGTGTGGTTGAAAATGACATCTGACATTGAACTCTGACCTCACATACATACACTGAAAGCCATAGCAGTCTGTAGCCTGCCCAATTACACTTTACACAGAGAAGCAGTATGAGGGAAATTAGTGGTGACTGGCAGAGAAAAAGATGCATTCAAGTGGTTGAGGAATGACTAACATTTGAACTATTTATATGTCTTTTTGATGAGTAAAGTGCTAGGCACACAAGCATGAGCTTGGATCCCTAGAATCCAATAGAAAGTATGAAAGTTGTGTGTGTGTGTGTGTGTGTGTGTGTGTGTGTGTGTGTGTGTGTGTGTTGTGCCTGCGCATGCATGCGTGCTTGAGTGCCTGTGTATTCTTTGAGTTGGCAGAGACAGGATGCCTTGTGCTAGCTGGCCAGTGAATGTAGCTGAATTTTCCATCCCTATTCTTAGTGAAATACACTTGTCAGTTAAATTACAATCAGTTTAAGATCATAATAAATAAATCAAGAAACTTTTTTTTTATCTTTTTTACACTTAAATGGCTGCTGTTTTGAAAACAAAAAAGCAGGGTAGCCTACAAATGTTGAGGATATATAATATATATACTATGATAGTAAAGTTTTATACTGTGTAAAGGGACTCAGCTTACTAACAAAGCTTTCCTGGATGTATTTCTATTTATTTTTGATAATTAACAAACCAGTTATCTACTTTTTGTAGTGAAGAAATCCTGTTTATGCTGTTAAGGTATATATCTCATACTTATATCTCATAAATAAAGCTAGTTTATGTCCTACAGAACTTGCAGGGGGTAGCAATGTTTTTAAAAGGAATTCGCTGTGATCTTAAAGTTTCATCCCTCTCCCTGAGGAATGTTGCTAGTAATGAATTATTAAAAATTGTAGATCTATTTAGGATGAAGAATTTGAACTTGAAAATTCTTATTCTGAACAAGTAGATCAGTGTTGTCACACCCTGTGGAGATGATGGAAATTGAAATGGCTAGAAGACAGCATGAGATTGAAGAACTAACTCAACAACTGGAAGGAATGAGGGCCACCTGTGGGACTGAAGACTTGCAGAGGGTGCATTCACCTCCCGTGGCTTTGCTTTGTTACACACGTGAATGGCTTGCAATGGCAATGTGGGTCATTTCATAATTTTTCTTCTTGTACATAGATAGCATGAACAAGCCCCTTTAATATAAGGATTGCAGGATCACAGCTGCAATATCCAGACTTACAAAATTTAACTGTGTCAAGTAGTTAGAGTGAAATCACTCGTGTAAGACAGATGTCTTTTTGTGATCAGTCTGGGAGAAAATTTGTGAAAACCACAAAAATGTGTGACGTAAACCCATTAACCCAATAAGAATGTCAGCAAGTCCTTGTAAGTCATCTCAGAGGTTACAGTGACATCAGCTATGCATGGAAGTCACGATGAAGTGGGACACTGATAAAAATGACAGCACACTTCCATTCCATCCTCTTCAGAAACAAGCTGGGGTTAAATGTGTCTGTTGGTGTTGCCTAGAGTCACATCGGTTCACTCCAAAGTGTAAAGACGATTCTTATATAGTAAACACGGAAAAGTCAAGCAAAATATATTCTTGTCCTTCATGCATATACATGATTTCAAAGTCAGTTTTAAAATAAAACTAATTTGGACAGAATAGTAGCTTTCATGGAAGATTACTTAACTGTGGGGACGTGGGGGAGAAACCTAAAAGCTAACATTTACTGTTATCCTGGTTTCTATTAGTTACATGAATTTGAATCTGCCATGAAACAACGAGACACCATCATTACTCAGCTAACTGCTCAATTGCAGGAATCAAGAAAAGAGACAGCTGAAATGATTAAAACAGTTTTCCAATTGAAAGATCAAAGTAACAAATTACAAATTCAATTCCAGCATGTAAGTATTATGAGTACAACAAAGTGGATTAGTTTTTAAGACATGAATTACATACTTTATTCCATTCAAGGGCAAATCAAAACTTCCTATGAAGCCCTTTGCTGCTTTTAGTGTACTAAAAGAAGTACTTTAGTGTACTATTTTAGCATACTGAAAACATTGGTACATTTGTGTTGATATTTGTAACCAAATTTGTTTGTCTGAGACAGAGTTTCTCTGCAGAGCTTCCAAGTCTTTTCCAGAAACTCACTATGTAGACAAGGCTTGCCTCCTCACAGAGATCCTCCTGCCTCTGCCTCCCGAGTCCTGAGATTAAAGGCATATGCTGCCACCACTACACAACCTACCTCAAAACTGTAATTCCTGTTTCATGAGTGGTTTCCTGATATTATTTTTACCCCTATTTCTATTTTGAAAGTCTACAAAATCTTGCCAGGGTGGACTGAATGGAATTTTGCAGATATCACTCTGTAGTTGCATTGGACCTTTGCAGTCCTGGCATAGTTTTAGTCAGGTTACAACGGGTATCTGGATCTACAACTTCCATTTATTTTAAGTTTAACTTGGGAAACCTCCCTGGTAATTTAATGTCAAGGTAACCTCAGTTGAGAAAATGCCTCCATAAGATTTGCCTGTTAGGCATTTTCTTAATTAGTGATTGGTGCTAGAGGGCTCAGCCCATGACAAGTGGTGCCATTTTGGGGAGGGGTCCTGTTTTCTCTAAGAAGGCAGGCTGAGCAAGCCATGAGGAGGAAGCCACCATGCACCTCTGTATCAGCTCTTGCTTGAAGGGTCCTACCTTGTTTGAGTTCCTGGCTTGACTTCCTTTGAAGATGAACTAGGACATGGACATAAGGCAAATAAACCCTCTCCTTCACAGCTTCCTTTTGTAAGTATACTGGTGTCCTACAGAATTTAGGGGTAAAAATACAATCAAGACTTTGAAAGAAATTGAAAGTGGAATCTGAAAAGTCACCAGAAAGAAGCAATATGTTCCTGTCTCACTTCTCATGGGACTGTGGGTGGCCTCAGTCCTAGTTCCCTCACTGGACCTGCTTTCTCTGAACAATTTTTGAAAGATAATTTATGGCTCATTCAATCCAGGTCTCAAACCCCTGAAGTGAAGACACATAACAGTGATCCAGTGTCTACAGAACAGGCCTCCAGAATTCTGTTCACAAACAGTCACTTGGGGGTTCAGTATGTTGAAGTTTCTTTCTGTTTTCACCTTACAGGCTTGTGAGATATTGCAGAGCAGCACCCCTTATACCTCTGTTGGTGGGCTAGTTCTCATCAAACAGCAGGTTCTTGCCCAGCAGCAGCAGCTGGAAAAACAAAACCATCTGTTAAAGGATTATCAGAAAAATGAGGCAGAATTAAAAACTCAAATCAACTTTCTACAGGAGAAAATTAAATTATATGAAATGGTAAATATAGATGTCGGCTAGCTTGTCACAATTTTGTAATTTTCTTATTCAAGTGCCTTATGAATGTGAATTAGAAACTTTTATAGTTAAGTCAAACTGCTAATATGGAAAATAATTTATTTTCTAAAGCCATTGAGAACCTCATACTAACTGTAAGTATCACACCAATATAGTTGTTGAGATTGTTCTGTCCTCTACTGTGTCCCTTAAAGTGGTTTGCATATGTTACCTCAAGTCTCAGTAGAACGTAAACTGTAAGTCAAATATCTACCTTGTCCCATCTGAAGTCTTCCCATCTAGTTTAGCTATGATACTGAAATTGTGAAAATACCTTTGTCACAATGTATAATTCTGTAGATTTATTACAAAAAAGAAATGCAGTGGATTGTTTATGCAAATTATGTTCTAAGTTTTGTAAACATTTAGGTACTAAGGTTCTTTAGGGAATAGGATGGCATTATGCACCACATAGATTATAATCTTAACTTCTAAATGAACTCATCCTGAAAGGTTTGCTTTCACTGATTTTCCAATAAAAAATGAAAACTCAAAAGTGATTTGTTGCTGGCTGTATTAGTCCCTTACCAGAATTGGAATTCAGATGGCTTGGTGCAGGGCAGAGCCTTGTACAACACTGCCTTTTCATGTGGGAATAAAAGAAAAAAAAACATAATCAATAGCAAATCAAAAGCACAATCTGATACTGAGTTGTTGGCTCAAAAAATTCATTTTAGGTATTATGTGAGTCCTGAGCTAGAGCAGAGGTGAATCAGGGTGTTCTAAGTTCCAGAGGCTGATTAAAAATTCAAATGTAAGATTATTGGTTTGCAACCATCAACAATCAAGGGGAAGGCCTTATTTCTGTCCTTTGGATTTTGTTTTCTTTCCATGGACAAATGAACTTAAAAAGACAAATACTAGTTAGGACTTTCTTAATGAGCAGATGGGCGGGTGTTAGCAGACAGGCATTGTTGGGGCATTAAACTGTGGTGAACTGATTAATGCATCTTATTCTAGTAGAGTTTATGCCTGTGGGCTGGAATTATTCAGTCCTGTTTATACCAATTTCAAACATTGTTGCTTTTTCTTCAATTGAGTAAGTATATTGTGTATGTTTGGATGATCCTGCTATCTCCTGACTGCTGTGTCTATGTTAGGTATGCCTGGCTTAGAGTATTGTTTTCTAGAGGGACCATAATTGTCAAAGGCTGAAGACACTTTTGTGTTTTTCCATGAACTGAACTTAGATGGGTACACACAGCACCTCCCTCAGAGGGCTTCCTTCTGTCTGAGCTTTGATATTTTTTCTGTCTGTGTATTATACATCCAATCAGAATTCCTTTGAAATTTGCTTGCTAAGGACCTTTGCAATATAATTCACCTGCTGTGGTCAGTTCTGTAGATTTTATTTCATGCTTAGTATTTGTGTCTGAAGCCGTTGCCCACAGAGAAAACTAAAGAACAGATGGAAACCTCTGCCTAGGCCTCTGTTTCACCTGGTGCTTTGATGAGACTGTGATATGCCTGTGCCTGGTGTGTTGCTGTGGGCGGAGCTGTTACTTACAGTTGTGTAATTGACATCAAATGGGAACTGCAGATCCTTTTATGTTTCCAAGTTTCTGCTTGATATGAAATCGTAGTTCTAGCTCCATGTGCTATATATACTAATTTTTCATTGACGTCCCTTAATTGTCATACAGTGAAATGAGGACAGACCCAAGAAAATGTTTCTTATCATAGGAACATGTTCAGATCACTAGGGTTTATGGGAGTATACTGAACTTACTTTTACATCTTTTTGTCTGAGTAGTCTGACAGTGATTAATATTATAATTACCTATCAGAAGATTACAAAAATGGGATATTAATCAGTTAATTTAAAAGTGAAGATATAACTATTTTGCAAAGATTTTTGGATTCTTTATTACACTTATTTATTTGCCTGGAGAGTGGACTCAGGTCATCAGAACTGTCTCATCAGACTAGCAGTCTTTAATTTTCCTTCATTCTTTTTCTAATTCTCACACATGCTATGGAAATCAGGGTGTAGGCTTTTAATTTTAAAGTGTGTTTCAGTATTTATTATTTTAACATTTTTCATAGCATATATTGTTATCATTTTCCTTCCTGTTCTTCCAGATTGACCCTACCCAGGTTAATTCAAATTTTGAAACAGCAAATGTAATTCAGTATTTCTTCCTAAGAAGGTCTGAACTTCTGTAGAATTCTTATTTGCTCCTAACTGTCTTATCATGGGGACAACTGAGGGGTGGGCACAACAGCTGCTTTTCATAGAATGATGTAAAAATTTGACTTTCATTTGTCTTTTGTTAAAATTAAGCACCAAAGTTATCAGAAATTGTTATAATTTCCTTTTTTTTTCCTCCTGAAGGAAGAAGATGAAAAGGTGGAAAATGCTAATAAGATACAAGTACAGCAGGCAGTCATTGAGGTGTGGCAGGAAAGAAAGGCTATAGAAGAAAAGCGGAGTGATGCTCTGCAGAGGAAGTTAGAGACTGCTGCAAAATTAATAGGAGATCTAAAAGGACAGCTTAAAAGACAGGACAAAGAGACCCAAAGATTAAAATTGGAGCTAGCCAGTTCTAAAGAAAAAGAGAACACCTATATTTTACAAATGAAATACTTCAAGGACTCAGTTGAAGGCCTACAGAAGAG
This sequence comes from Phodopus roborovskii, assembly GCF_943737965.1. Lineage (NCBI taxonomy): Eukaryota > Metazoa > Chordata > Mammalia > Rodentia > Cricetidae > Phodopus > Phodopus roborovskii. Next base: position 134,567 of record NW_026126742.1, on the reverse strand, counting down.
ATGTTACCAAGTTCACCAAACTGACACCGGCATAGAGCAGAGCACGGAAAGCGAAACAGAGAGGAAATTAGACAACCTCCAAATGGAGCTTGATGATAAATATGAAAGGGAAATAATACATGTGGAAGACGAATTAATAAAAGAACACAAAGCTCAGATAGAGGAACTTAAATATCACCACAAAAGTGAAAGGGACTCTATTTTAATATCGTATGCAAGGTCAAAATCCCAAGAAATGAAACTGCAGCAGTTGCGAAGCCAACTCCTCTCCAGTCATGCAGAAGAACTTTCCAAATTAAAAGAAGAATTAGAATTAAACTTTCAAACATGTATTGAAAAACTTAGAGATAATTTGGCCATTCATGTCAACCATCAGATATATGAGTTACAAAAGGAAATCTGTAAGACGATGGAAAGGATGCAGTGTGAAAACCACAACTTGATGAGTAAGCAGAATCAACTAACTTTAGAAATTTCTGAGCTAAGAGATTTATAGCAGTGACATATTGATTTGAAATTCGAACAAATTACTCTTCAGATTAATGAGCTTAAAAAAAATTGATATCTTCAAACTGGAAGAGAAGGAAAAGTGGGCACTTGAGCAGGAAATTCAGGACTTACCACTTAAAACCGAGCTAGAAAAACTGCATCAATCGTTAGTGGTTTTGATCTTAACCATTCTGATCCTTGTAAGATGGAATCTCAGAGTGATTTCTATGTGCATTTCCCTGTTAAGGATGTTGAGCATTTCTTTAAGTGTCTTTCTGCCATTTGAGATTGTTTGTTGCGAATTCTCTGCTGAGATCTCTACCATATTTTTTAATTGGATTATTTGGTAGTTTAATATCTAGTTCTTTAAGATCTTTGTATAGTTAGGAAAGCAGTCCTCTGTGACATGTGACGTTGGTGAAGACTTCTCCTATTCTCTAGGGAACCGTTTTGTCATGTTGACTGTCTTCTTTCCGTTTACAAGGTTCTCAGTTTCAGGAGGTCCCATTTATTAATTGTTGCTCTCAGAGTTTGTACAACTGGTGGTGTACTTAGGGAGTGGTCTCCTGTGACTATGCATTCAAATGAATTTCTACTTTCTCTTCTTTGAGGTTTAGTGTGGATGGATTTATAATTGAGGTCTATGATCCATTTGGACTTGAGTTTCATGCATGGCGATAGATATTAATCTATATGTGTTCTACATGTTGTCTGCCAGTTATACCAGCACCATTTGTTGAATATGTTTTCTTTCTTCCATTTTATATCTTTAGCTTCTTTGTCAAAAATTAGGTGTTCATGGGTTGTGAGTTGATATTAGTCTCTTGGATTTGATTCCCTTGGTCCTCCTCTCTGTTTTTATGCCAATACCAAAGTGTTTTCATCATTATAGTTCTATGGTAGAGCTGGAAGTCAGGGATGATGATGTCCCCAGAAGATCCTTTATTTTGCAGGATTGTTTAGGCTATCCTGAGTTTTGTATTTTTCCATTTAAAGTTGAGTATTTTTTGATCAAATTCTGTGAAGATTTGTGCTGGGACTATGAAGGAGATCACGTGGAATCTGTAAATTACTTTTGGCCATTTTCAGCATGTTCATCCTTCATATCCAAGAACATGGGATTTCTGAAATTTTCTGTAATTTCTTTAGAGACTTCAAGTTCTTGTCATACATTTATTTCACTTCTTTGGTTACAAAAACCCCAATACATTTTATGCTATTTGTGACTTTTTTGAACAATGATGATTCTTTGATTACCTTTTCAGCCTGTTTGTCATCTGTATATAGAATGGCTACTGATTTTTTAAAGTTAACCATGTATTCTGCCATATTATTGAAGCTGATGTAAGAGCTATCTCTTAGAATTTTTGAGGTCACTAATATATACTAACATGTCATCAGCAAACAGGGAACATTTGACTTCTTCTTTTCCAAATTGTATGACTTTGATCTCCTTTGTTGCCATCCTGTTAGAGCTAGAATTTTCAGTACTTTGTTGAATAGGCATGGAAAGAGCGGGCAGCCTTGCCTTGTCTTGTTCCTGATTTCAGTGGGATTGGTTTGAGTTTCTCTCCATTTAGTTTGATGTTGGCTGTTGGGTTACTGTATATTTCCTTTCTCACATTTAGGTACTTACAATTAGGAATGGGTAATTTTTAAGTCCTCAATAGAATTGCTCTTCTGAAAATATCAGAGTTGAAGAATCACTTAAGAAGGAAGCTAAGTTTTCATTTCAAGACTTCTTTGGCATCTTAATTTGATAAGATTTAACTTGTATTTGCATGCATTCCATTGTTTGTGTTGATATAGTCTTCAGATAGCCCCTACGGTGTTTTGTAGTGAGAATTGATTGTTCTATTAGTAGGTAATAAAGTGGTTTAGTAAGTAATGATCACTCTTTCTGAACAGAGGAAAAGACAAAGGAAGACATGATTAAAATCAATTATTATTATTTTTTTTTGGCACTAGTGTTGAATCCCAGGTCCTGGACATATTAGCCAAAATACCCTACCAATGAACTATGTCCCTGTTTTTAAAAATCGTGAAGATTCATTTGTGGAAGGTTTATTAGAATTTTGCAATCATGTATTTAGTGGATAACTATGTGAATATATTTTTTGTGTTGGGGTGGAAATCACTGATGTATACTCTTCCATTGAATGGAAATATCCAGTCTTTGAAATTGATCTGAGACAGTTACTTTGCACAATAGACACTAAATTTGGAATAAGTTAAAATGTGTCTTGTTTTAAAATACCACTTGTTGGAAAAGTTACCTCTGACAGTATTACTTATGCATGTACAGTGTTGGCTCACATGTGCTATATCTTCTGCTAGGTAACAACAAAGAGCCTTTCCAGGTGCTAATTGGACCACTTCAAACAGCAGTATCTGAAGAGTGCTCCTGTATTGCAGAGGTAAAATGTTACTCCCTGAGCCTGAAATCCAGTTCCAGAGAGGGTAGAGTAATGAGCAAAGTGTTCAAGACCAGGATACAGAAACCCCCAGAGACATCTCACCTGAACAAGGAGGAGCTCATGGCCCCCCGGAATGATAGCTGAGAAACCAATATATGACCCACCTGGATTCAGGTCTCAGAAGTCCTGAGCAGTCTATGGGACCTATGACAGTGGATCCAGGATGTATCCCTGGTGCACGAAAGGATTTCGGGAACACATTCCCCATGAAGAAATATTCTTCTAACCTAGAGACATGAGGGAGAGTCTAGGCCCTACCACAAAAGACTTGATAGGTTTTGATGATCACTCCTGGAAGGCCTCACTCTCTCTGGATAGTAGTAGATGGGGGAGAAGGGGTCTGGAGAGGATGGGAGGGAGAGGGAACTGGGATTGATATTGTAACAAAACAAAAAACAAAAAGCGTGGTTTTGGACAAGAGGTGCCAAAGTTTAAAGTGCTAATGGTTTACTGAGCAGAACCAGGCATGCATGTGTTCCTGAATCTCTTTTGTATAGAACTGCATTGAAAAGGTATCCTGAATTCTAAGCTTTAAATGAACTGTTAGCTTTTTATCTGATATCCATTTGGGAACAAAAGGAATTAGTGCTAGGGATGGGACTCAGTGACTCAGTGACTCAGTGCTTGCTGGTATGTTTAAGGTCTTCTTGGATTCAATATCTGTGAGCACAGAGAAAGAACAAAGGAACTCAGATCCATTGCATCTCCAGCAGAGCAGAAGGCACAAGCATTGCTTTTGACAGAGAGGAGCTAGTTAACATGAAATGGTATTTTAAAAGTTAGTAGGGTTATGAGTTGCTCTGCAGAACACTAAGCTGGATGTTGTTAAAAGTGTGCATGGATAGGCCACAGAAAATATGGTTGCATATAATAGAAAGGATACTACTATAGATGCCCATTTTGTAGAGAGGTGTGGTAGACCTCCCTAGGTGTCAGTTTTGAACTTCACTTCTTGTGATGTTTTTTTTCAGGATATTTGATATAGTCATGAGATATTATCAAGGTAAAGAGTAGGTGCCATTTTAGGGGGTAAACACACTTCATTATATATTTCACTATAAATAGGAAATAGAAATGAAGGCATCATTTTTTATAATTAAGATTATCAATCTCTCCCTGATAAGGGATTGATTTCATGTCAAAGAGAAACATGAATTTTCTGCAGATGGATTTCATATGTTGAGGAAGAAGGAATTAAGATTCCATTCATAATCTTTTGACACCTTTCCTTTAGATTAATAATGTTTTAAGAGTATTTAAAAGAAATCAAAATTTTAATTAAAAAATTCAATTTTGTTAATAGTCTTTGCATGCATGTTTTGATGAACTGTTGTCCTTTTATTATGAAAATAAAATAAGCAAGAAAGAGAATTCTGGTGTGTACAATGTAATTCCAAGGCTGACATTCCAAGAATGAGTGTAAACAGCTTACCATCCTGTTAAACAGTATTTACTTTGCATAAACTTTGCTTTAATCACTACTTAATTAACTTTTCTATCTTAGTATCTTATTTTCAGGCATGAAATTCATATTTAGTGTATACTTTTAGTGTACTCTTTATATTTTAACATTCTTACTATGCATATAATTGAACTATTCTAACATTTCTTGTTTCTTTCTGCTGTTTCTCTTTTGCAGCCTATTTCTTCATTTTACTTCTTTCTGTTAAGGATTCTAACAAAACATCCTTTTAAACTCTTCAAAAAAATAATGAGTTTACTATGTTTAAATTAATGCTGTCTGATTTTGAAAGCAAAAAGCAAAAATATCGAGGAGTGAGCTACATTAAGAAATGTCCTTGCAAGGATGGTTGGGCATGCTCAGTGGCAGAGGCAGGTGAATTGGTGTGAATCCTCAGCCACTGTGTCTGCACAGTAATTCCAGGCCACCCATGGCTAAACAAAGAGAGAGATAACTTTCTTCTTTTGTGGTTTTGGAATTTTTTGTCCTTAAAAAATTGCACTTTGAATTTCTTGGTGTTCCTTCGTAGATATATGTTCCATGTATATTTGGGTAGGTAACAAGCACCCCGCCAATAAGTAGCTACAAAATGTATGTAGTAATGGAGATTTGAGCAGTATGTGACTCTCTAAGATGGTTTATTAAGTCAGGAAGTGTACATGAATGTCAAATATTAAGCAAATGCATCAATTGTATTTAATTGTATAGATACTTTCCTCCTTTTGTTTACTGGAGTATGAACAAAGGTACTCTGTAGGACAGCAGTCTATCACTGAACTATACCCTTGGTCTCTTAAGGCAATGGGTCTCACTTTTTATTTTAAAGAAGATAATTAGTTGTCTGCACATAACTTATTATCACATAGTATCATCTGTGTTTGTTTTCTTGGACTATAGTAATTTTATAAAGTGTTCTTAAAATCAGGTAAAATGATATCTACAACATAATATAACTTAATAGCCATGTCTCAGAAATAAAGCACATATTGTTGAATTTCCAATAGTGTATTGTAAATTGCAAGTTGTAGAAAAATATGGTAAAAGGCACCTTCATTTATTTGAGTAGCTTCTGGCATTCATTTCTGTTAAAATGCTTAGGTAAATTTTCAAGATGTGTAGTTGTATATAGGAGTAGTATCCATCACAGCAAGAGCACACACAGCAAAGTCAGCCTTGGAAGGACTTGAAAGGGAAGTCCCAAGGGAAGCAGGAGACCATTTCCTCTTCCGGTAGATTCATCTGACACACTTATTTCTTCCACTGAGAGGGAAATAACATGTTCCCATTGTGTACCAACAGCGTTCACTTGCACCTAGGACTCCACAAAGATTTCAAGTGGCAGATAGGCAACCTCCACAAGAGTTCACAGGAACTAGACTATAATGCTTTTCTGTATATCAATGGTGAAACACAGTTACCATTAGGGAAGGTCTACATTAGCACAGAGAGCTCTTTGTTGGGTTTCTGAATTATTGCCCAGAGAAAAGTTTATAAGCAGGATCTTCTAAAGACAGACATTTCAACACTGATCTCTAAACTGTCCTCTGCACATTGGGTAATGAGTGCTTTCAACACAGCCATTTATCTATATATCCTATGATGTTTTCCTTGTTCACTCTTTTGGCTTTTTCCACAGCCCGACATTCCACTCCAAAATAAATCAAAGACTCAGGCTGATTCTTAGTTCTGAGGATCTGGCCTTACCTTCACTTGTTTCTTACCCTTCTCCCCTTTTCCTCTGGGCTTTTATCTTTCTTACTTCTGCATATCTCACTTTCTGTCTTTTTTTTCGTGGCTGGGCTGCTGGGTGGCTGGGCCATTGGGCAGATGGGCCCTGATGTCATCTTCTCCTTGTCCTCTTGCGGCTCCTTCCTTAGTTCTCCTTCTATTTATACTCTGCATGCCATGCCCTTCCTCTGTTCCTTCTGCTTCCCTATTGACTATTCAGCTCTTTATTAGGACCACCAGGTATTTTAAACAGGCATTATAATATAGCTTCTCTGAGTTAAACAAATGCAGCACAAACAAAAGTAACACAACTTGAAATAATGTTCAACTACAGCCATAACTGCCGACCATGCCGAGTCCTGGAGTATCAGGTTAGCATTGCAATGCATCAGAGTCTCAGCCAGATGAACTGAGAAACTCAGCCAGAGAACTGAGATGAAACTCTCACTCCTGGTCTTTGTTCAATGATATTCCGTTTTCCTAGCGGTAATCATACTCCTCCAGTCTTTTTTACTTAGTCCTGTTTCTTGTTCCCGTTGGTTTAATGTTACTTTCTTGTGTCATCTTCTCCTGGATTCATAGCCTTAAACATTTTCCCTCTATCCCTCTAAGGCGCTCTTAGCCCAGATGCCTATTTAGCGTTCTTTCTTTCATGATTCAAAGCTCTCTGTTAAGCATATGTTTGTGTTTCCTGACTTTTCATTTCGATATTATTGATCTACCTCTTCCATAAACTCCAAACTTTCAAATCAGAGAAGTCTATATTTATTTCATGTTTCTAGCACAGCAATTGGATTGTACATGATAAAGACTCAGTAGGTATTGATGATTGAATTGGGTAAATATGTAACAATATTAGGCATTAAATTATGATATTATCTGATGATTTTATTATTTTACCTAGGAAGTAATAGGTAAGTGTCACCTGTTTAAGTGTCCTTGAGGGGCTGGAGAATGGCTCAATCAAGTTCTCTCTATGCAAGAAGAGGACCTGAGATTAATACTTTCAAACTCATAGCAATGGAGGCATGTCCTGTAATGCCAGTTTGAGGGAGGTGGAGACAGGAGGATCCCTGGGACTTGCTGACCAACCAGTCTAGCCTAATAGAAAAATTCCGAATGTCTTGAGAAACTGAAAGAGGTAAACATCTGCTATTGGCCTGACTTCCACGCTCATGCTCCCTATATAAAGTGTATATTCACAAACATGCATGTACTCACACAAGCAAGGAAATAAGAAACATTCTGAAGGTAGGCATGTGGTAGAGGACACCTAATAAAGAGAGTAGTGACCAATTAATATAGCCTCTTAGAACATACTTTTTAATCCTGTTGCTCACTGGTTTTCATAGCATCCAATACTCCTCTTGTCCAACAAGTCAAAACTCTTTCCCCTTGTAATTTAGGTATACTTTACTGAACTAGCTTTATTTTCCATTTTATCGAATATAAGCCCATGTCCACAGGTCATTGGTTTTACTCCTTAGATCATAGGTCCTGTCACAGAGCCTTTTCAGAAAGTCACTGTTCTAAACTATTAACCATGGCCCAGCTCAAATCTGGGTTCTCCCCAGTTCTCAGTTGCACTCCTGAATCACTGTCATAGTACTCAGACTTCAAGGTATTACTTCTGGAATAGTCTTATTTCCTCAGCTATCTAATGAACTCTGAGACCATAGATGCGCTCTCTCTCTCTCTCATTTCCTCACCTAGCTAATGAACCCTGAGACCATAGATGCACGCTCTCTCTCTCTCTCTCTCTCTCTCTCTCCTTTCTCTCTTTACTCTTTCTTTCTCTCTTCTCTCTTTCTTTCTCTCCCTCTGTTTATATGTGTGTGTGTACAGATTCTTCAATGAATACATAGAGTGTTTATTTAATGAGCATTATACCTGTCATTTACCTGCTTAAACCAATCATCCAGAAGCAAACAAAATTTATGTTGTCAAGTATTGATGATAAAAATTAGTTGCTTACACTAAAGTTTCAAAGGGCTTTAAAGTGAAATTTATATGAAACAGTTGTTTTTGGAAAGTGAGCATTGCTCTGGATATACAGAGAATTGCTAATACAATTTCATTCCCATGAGTATGACAGTCAGTCATTTATCAAAAGAAAACAGTGTTTGATTCAGAGCAGCACAATTGTTGGGGTTTAAGAAATAAACTTAATTCAAAGTTCTTTAATTGTTTTAACACACTTTGCAAAGTACTAGATTGAATATTCATGTCATCTTCTGTTGTCAATAGGATCACAGACAGCAAGAAGATGTTGTGAACCTTGAGTTTCCAGAAGAAAAGGTGGCAGGAGAGGAAGCAGTGTTTTTGTCCTTTTGCTCTCAGGCTCCTTTACAGAACAATGGTAAATTATAAGTGTGGAACACATTACAGTATTGAATACCAAATATTTGCAGATGTGGTTTTCTTAAAACTGTACATTTGAGGACATTGTGGCTTTCATGGATATCTTATTCAGTTTTCTCCTCGTTGAAGTGAAAGTCCAGACTCCTCGTCTCTTTTGTTTTTATCATTTCTCATATTTTGTTTCTAAATTGCTTTAAACGTAATGATGTAAAAATGATATATTTCTTGATTCTACAACCATGATGATTGAAAAGGGGATCTTGAGACACACCGTATTTTTTAATGAGAATAAAATATCATCAATATAGTATGCGTATAAATATAACAAGTATTTTCTGTACACACAAGTAATTCTGCTTTGTCACCAAGAAATCTTGACCAAAGTGTGCCTTTGACTCTGTTTCTGTGACACAGACATCAGTCATGAGATCGAGGTGTCTTCTCTGCCAGAGAGTGAAGAAAGTAAAGATCGTGAAAATCCAGTTCAGGGGTTAGAGAGCCCTGGGAAGTCTTTAAAGCAACAGCTGAAAGAATCGGAAGGGCAATATAGAATGGAGAGTTCATGTTTTCAGGGCAGTGATCAGACCACCCATGAACTGTCAGCCCATCCAAGGTATCAATCTGTGCACTGTGTGTCATGCATCATTTTATCTAGGGAGGTTATTATTTTTTTAATTATTCATTTTTATTTTTATTTTATTATTTTACATGTCGATCCCAGTTCCCTCTCCCTCCCTTTCAAACTCCCTTCCTCCTTTCCTCCCTCACTCCCTTTTACCCTCTCTGCCCTCTCACATGCACCCTAACCACCTTCCTCTCCCATCCCCCACCCCAATTCCATATGTAGGGGAATGCAATTCAGTTGGGGTCATGTAGATCAGACAGGTCATGTGAAGTAGGGACTAGGGCTTCTCTCCTGTCTGTAGATTAAGGCAGTTATCCCTCCATGGGGGATGTGTTCCCAAGGTTCTTTGTGCACCAGGGATACATCCTGGCTCCAAAGTCTGATGTCCCTTAGACTGCTCAGTCCTCCTGGCTGAGACCCATATTCAGGGGGGCCTGAGTCAGTCCCATGCTGGTTTCCCAGCTATCAGTCTGGTGAACCGTTAAACTCTTCCTTGTTCAGGTAAGCTGTCTCTATGTGTTTCTGCCACCTGGTCTTGTCCTCTCCATCTGCATCTGGGTTCTGCTTCGACTCAGTGTTTATGTATGTGTGCTTGCTCCTGTTTCCAACAAACATTAGTTGAGGGCTCCATGGATAAGTTGTTGATTTCACTATCCCGGAAGGGCATTTATGGTAGCCTTTCCATGGAAGCTCAAATTGTTAGTTGGCAGCAGTCTTATAGTTCTCTAGACCTTTCTTTGTGTTCAATTTTATCTTCAAACCAATAATGGCTCCCTCTTTCATGTTCTCTCTCTCTCTCTCTCTCTCTCTGTCTCTGTCTCTGTCTCTGTCTCTTCCTGTCTTCTTCTCCTAACCAGGCTCAATCTTCCTGGTTGCATGTGTTTTCCTTTCCTCCCCCTCATTTTCTCCAATGTCTCTCTCCATTTGCTGCCCCCCCCCTACTTCCCCTGTGCTCTGGGGAACTTTTCCCTTCCCTGTTCTGTGAGGGACTTTATATGAATCACTTAGAATACAACTTGTATCCTTGTTCCTCTGGAGGTATGAATTATAGACTGGTTATACTTTGCTCTATGTCTAAAATCCATATGTGGGCGAGTACATACTGTGTTCCTATTTTTGTGCCTGGGTTACCTCATTCAGGATGGTTTCTTCAAGTGTCACCCACTCGCCTGCGAATTTCAAGATACCATTATTTTTTTCTGCAGAATAGTATTCCATTGTGCAGATGTGACACATCTTCATTAACCATTCTTCAATTGAGGGTCATCTAGGTTGCTTCCAGGTTCTTACTATTACTAATAGTACTGCTATGAACAGAGTTGAACAGATGTCTTTGTTGCATGGATGTGGATCATTGGGGTATATGCCTAAGAGGGGGATTGCCGGGTCCTGTGGTAAACTAATTCCCATTTTCCTGAGGAACCACCATACTGATCTCCAAAATGCTTGTATGAGTTTGCATTCCCACCAGCAGCAGAGGAGTATTCCCATCTCTCCACATCCTCTCCAACATGAGTCATCATTTGTGTTTCTAATTTTAGCCATTATGGCAAGAGTACGATGGATTCTCAAAGTTGTTTTGATTTGCATTTCCCTGATAGCTAAGGATGTGGAGCATTTTCTTAAGTGCCTTTCAGCCTTTTTGATTTCCTCTATTGAGAATTCTTTTTTCAGTTCTGTACCCTATTTTTAATAGGGTTATTTGGTGTTTTGTTGACTAGTTCCTTGGGTTCTTTGTATATTTTGGAGATCAGCCCTTTGTCGGATATAGGATTGGTGAAAATCTTTTCCCAGTCTGTGGGCTGCCGTTTGGTGTTGTGGAAAGTGTCCTGTGCCTTACAGAAGCTACTAAGTTTGAAGAGGTCCCATTTATTAATTGTTTCTCTCAGTGTCTGTGCCCCTGGAGTTATGTTCAGGAAGTGGGCTCCTATACCAATTTGTTCAAGGGTACCTCCTACTTTCTCTTCTAAGAGGTTCAATGTGGCTTGATTGATGTTGAAGTCTTTGATCCATTTGGACTTGAGTTTTGTGCATGGAGACAGACATGGGTTTATCTGCAGTCTTCTACACACCCTCATCCAATTGTGCTAGCACCAATTTTGAAGATGCTGTCCTCGCCCCATTATATAATTTTAGCTGTTTTGTCGATAATCAGGTGTTCATAAGTGTGTGGGTTAATATCAGGATTTTCAATTCGATTCCATTGGTCTACCTGCATATTTTTATGCAAAAACCAGGCAGTTTTCAAAACTATAGCTCTGTAGTGGAACTTAAAGTCAGGGCCGGTGATGCCTCCTGAAGTCTTTTATTGTATAGGGTTGTTTTGGCTATCCTGGGTCTTTTGTTTTTCCATATAAAGTTGATTATTATCCTTTCAAGGTCGGTGAAGAATTGTGGTGGGATTTTAATGGGCCTTTCATTGAATCTGTACATTGCTTTTGGCAAGATTACCATTTTTACTATGTTTATCCTACCTATCGAAGAGCATGGGAGATCTTTCCATTTTCTGGTATCTTCTTTAATTTCTTTCTTTTGAGCCACAATGTTCTTATTATATGGGTCTTTTACTTGTTTGGTAAGCGTTACACCAAGATACTTTATGTTGCTTGTGGCTATTGTAAAGGGTGATATTTCTCTGATTTCTTTCTCTGTCTCTTTGTCGTCTGAAAAAAGTAGGGCTACTGATTTTTTTGAGTTTATCTTGTGTCCTGCTAGTTTGCTGAAGGTGTTTATCAGCTGTAGTAATTCCCTGGTAGAGTTTATTGCGTCACTTATGTAAACTATCATATCATCTGCAAATAGAGACAGTTTGACTTCTTCCTTTCCAAATTGGATCCCCTTGATCTCCTTTTGTTGTCTTATAGCATTAGCTACAACTATACAATATTGAAGAGATATGGGGAGAGAGGGCAGCCTTGTCTTGTTCCTGAATTTAGAGGAACTGGCATAAGTCTCTCTCCATTCAGTTTGATGTTGGCAGTTGGTTTGCTGTATATTGCTCTTATTATGTTAGGTATGTTCCTGTTATCCCTGACCTCTCCAAGACCTTTATCATAAAAGGGTGTTGAATTTTGTAGAAGGCTTTTTCAGCATCTAGGGAGACAATCATATGGTTTTTCTTTTTCAGATTGTTTCTATGGTGGATCACATTGATAGATTTTCATATGTTAAACCATCAAGGGATCAAGGCTACTTGGTCAGGGTGGATGATATCTCTGATGTATTCTTGAATTTGGTATGCCAGTATTTTATTGAGTATTTTTGCAGCGATGTTCATCAGGCATATGGGTCTGTAGTTTTCTTTCTTAGTTGTGTCTTTCTGAGGCTTGGGTACCAAAGTTATTGTGGCCTCATAAAAAGAGTTTGGCACTGAACCTTCTGTTTCTATCTTGTGGAACATTTTGAGGAGTAGTGGTATTAGTTCTTCCTTGAATGCCTGGTAGAATTCTGCACTGAAGCCATCTGGCCCTGGACATTTTTTGATTGGAAGGCTTAATATGACTGCTTCTATTTCATTGTGGGTTATAGGTCTATATAAGTTGTCTGTTTTTGATTTAATTTTGGTAAATTTCCAGAGATTTGTCCATTTCCTTTGAATTTTCAATTTTTTGTGGAATACAGGTTTTCAAAGTACGACCTGAAAATTGTCTGGATTTCCTTTGTGTCCGTTGTTATGTTCCCCCTTTCGTTTCTGATTTTGTTAATTTACATGTTCTCTGTCTGCTTTTTCGATAATTTGGATAAAGGTTTGTCTATCTTGTTGATTTTCTCAAAAATCAACTCTTTGTTGCATTGATTTTTTTGTATTGTTTTCCTGTTTTCTATTTTGTTAATTTCAGCCCTCAAATTGATTATCTTCTGGTGTCTTCTACTACAGGGTGAGTTTGCTTCTTGCTTTTCTAAGGCTTTCAAATGCGCTGTTAATTCTATTATGTGACTATCCTCTGTTTTCTTCATATGGGCACTTAGTGCAATGAACTTCCCTAATAACAGTGATTTTAAGGTGTACCATAAGTTCAGGTATGTTGTGTCCTCATTCTTGTTGAATATTAGAAAGTCCTTAACTTCTTTCTTTATTTCTTCTTTGACCCAGGAGTGGTGCAATTGTACATTGTTCAGTTTCCATGAGTTTGCAGGTTTTCTGCTATTTGTGTTGTTGAATTCCAATTTTAAAGGATGTTGGTCTGATAAGATACAGGGGACTATTCCTAGTGTCTTGTGTCTGTTGAGGTTTGTTTTGCCACCTAGTATGTGATCGATTTTAGAGAAGGTTCCATGTGGAGCAGAGATGAAGGCTATTCTTTTGTCTTTGGTTGGAATGTTCTAGAGATGTCTGTTAACCCCAGTTGAGACATAACTTCTGTTAGTTCTTTTATTTCTTTCTTGAGTTTCTGGGCCTGTCTAGTGTTGAGAGTGGTGTATTGAAGTCTCCCACTATAAGTGTGTGAGGTTTTATATGAGCTTTGAGTTTTAGCAGTGTTTCTTTTATGAATGTGGATGCCTTTGTATTATGGGCATAGATGTTCAGAACTGAGACTTTGTGTTGATGGATTTCTCCTGCGATGAATACGAAATGACTATCTTCATCTCTTTTGATTCATTTTGGTTTGAAGTCTAACTTGTTAGATATAAGGATAGCCACGCCTGCTTGCTTCTTGGTTCCATTTGATTGGAAAATCTTTTCCCAACCCTTTACCGTGAAGTATTATCTATCTTTGAAGCTTAGATGTGTTTCTTGTATGCAGCAGAAGGATGGATTCTGTCTTTGTATCCATTCTGTTAGTCTGTGTCTTTTTATAGGTGAGTTAAGACCATTAATGTTGAATGTGAGTAAGGACCATTGATTGTTGATGCTTGTTTGATTTAGGTTTGTTGTGGGCAGTGGTATTGTTAATATATTAGTTCTGCTTTACCCTTGGTTTCTGGTGTAGTTGGATTATCTGTTGCCTACATTTTTGTGGGCGTAGATACCTTCCTTGGGTTGGAGTTTTCCTTCCAATACTTTCTGTAGGGCTGTATTTGTAGATACATATTGGGAAAATCTAGTTTTGTCTTTACATATCTTGTTTTCTCCATCTATAGTGATTGAGAGTTTTGCTGGATATAGTAGCCTAGGCTGGCATTTGTGTTCTCTTAATACTTTTAGAACATCTATCCAGGACCTTCTGGCCTTGAGGGTTTCCATGGAGAAGTCAAGTGTAATTTTTATAGGTCTTTCTTTATATGTTACCTGTCCATTTTCCTTCACTGCTCTTAATTTTCTTTCTTTATTCTGTAATCTAGGTGTTTGGTTATTATATGTTGAGGGGTCTTTTTTCTTTGGGCCAGCCTATTTGGTGTTCGGTTTGCTTCTTGTGCTTTCATGGGCATGTCCTTCTTTAGATTGGGAAAGTTTTCCTCGTTGATTTTGTTGAATATGATTTCAGCATCTTTGAGCTGGGCTTCCTCACTTTCCTCTATGCCTATTATTTTTAGGTTTGGCCTTTTCATGGTGTCCCACATTTCCTGGATGTTTTCTATTAAGGATTTATTGGATTTATGATTTTCTTTGGTCGATGAATCTATTTCTTCTAGTTTATCTTCTGCGCCTGAGATTCTCTCTTCCATCTCTTTAATCCTGTTGGCTATGCTTGCGTCTGTTGTTCCCGATTTTTTTTTTGCCCAGTTTTTCTATTTCCAGCATTTCTTCGGTTTGTGTTGCCTTTATTTTCTCTATTTCAGTTTTCAAGTTTTGAACCGTTTACCTCACCTGCATAATTATTTTTTCTTGGTTTTCTGTACTTTCTTTGCTTTCCTTAAGGAATTCATTAATTTCTTCCACTCTTTTGTTTGTTTTTTCCTCCATTTCTTTAAGGGATTTTCTCACATCTTCTTTGAGGGCCTCTATCATTTTTATGATGGTAATTTTCAAGTTGTTCCCTTCTGCTTCCTCTGCTTTGTTGTTGTGTTCCATTCTAGTTGGTGTAGATTCTCTAGATTCTGGTGGTGTCATGCTTATCTTTCCGGTGTCTTCCCATAGCTTCTTCCAGTAGTTGTTTGGGGGGGGGGGTCTCTTCCTTTCTCTATGGTACTTCCCTGGTAGGCTTATGTGGGTCAGAGATTCAATATCTGTAGAGCTGGATTGTCCAAGCTCTCTAAGAGGTCTCTCCACAGACAGGGACCCAGGGATGGGTTCAGGGTTGAGGATCCAGTAGATGATGCCACTAGCCAATGACTCCAGCCAGTGGCTGGAGGAAGAGGACAAAGGCTGAGCTGAAACTTGGGAAGTTTCTGCAATATAGTTCGATCTCAGTGGAAACTGGCACTCTCCAGCTGAGGCCTCTTTCTTTAGCAGAGGCCCTGCTTTGGGGGCCAAGGTTCTTGATGGAGGGAACTCAGAGTTGACCCTCAGAGATAGGGAGATCTCTGGGAGGGGCCAAAGACTTCATCAGAGGACAGGAGGTGGGGTCAGAGACTAAGCAGGTGGAAATTATGGGTGGTCCCGCGTGGATAGGCATGTCTTCTTTGTTTAGAGTTGCTCCGAGAAGCCTCCAAAGTAGGGTGGACTGGCTCCATCCTCTGTCCCAGTGCTCAACCAGAGCGGCTGGACAGTGGGCAGTGTATGGCTCAGGGTAGGGGGGCCGGCTCGCGATAGGGATGGGTGGGGTTGTATCAGAGCTCCAAGGGTGCTTTCTATGGGAACAGAAGACAGGAGCAGCAGGATCAGGGCCAACCCAGGGAGTTCGGGGGTGGGAAGTGTGAGGTTGTAGGGCAGATGCTGCCCTGAGACGGCCTAGACTCACCTCTAGCCAATGGCTGGCAGAAGAGGACAAAGGCTGAGCTGAAACTTGGGAAGGTTTTGCAGGATAGTGGGATCTCACTGGAAACTGGGACTCTCCAGCTGAGGCCTCTTTCTTTAGCAGAGGCCTTGCTTTGGGGGTCAAGGTTCTTGCTGGCTGGAACTCAGAGTGGACCTGCAGAGACAGACGGATCTCTGGGAGGGGCCTGGGACTCCAGCAGAGGACTGGAGATGGGGTCAGAGAACAAGCAGGTGGAAATTATTGGTGGTCCCGCGTGGATAGGCAGGTCTCCTTTGTTCAGAGTTGCTCCCAGAAGTCTTTGAAGTAGGGTGGACTGTTGGCTCCACCCTCTGTCCCAGTGCTCAACCACAGCTGCTGGACAGTGGGCAGGGTTTGGCATAGGGTAGGGGTGGCGGGCTTGTGGTAGGGATGGGTGGGGGTGTATTAGAGCTCCAAGGGTGCTCTCGATGGGGACAAGACACAGGAGTAGCGGGATCAGGTGCCACCCCAGGGAGTTCTGGGGTGGGGGTGGGCCGCCAGGGAGGTTATTTTAACAGTACAATATACCTTCATCAGAGGCATAAGAAGACGTAAACAGGAGATCATTCTGTAACTTTTAGATATGTGAATTAGATGTGACTCAAAGACATTTACCATTGGAATTTTGCCTTCATTTTCAGCAGGATGTTATTCTGCAGGATTAAATCAGACAGTGGATGCATGTCTGTTGTGTAATCTTTTCCTAGTCTTCACCACTTTGTTATGGTCACTATCCTAGCCATGTAAGACAGATCATTCCACCGGATTTCTTTCACTTAGTGATGGAATACAGGCATTCAGCAATGACTAAAGCAAACCAGTCTGTTTTTAATGTGAGCCTTTCTTGGCCCTCTTCACCTGCATTGACTCCAATTTTCCTCTTACCTTTCTTGAAGTCTATGACAAATTCCTGTTCACTCTGTTTTCAGAGGACATAGGAACCACACCACTGTCCCTGCTTTTTGATATGGACTAATTAATCTAATCCCTCCTTTGAGTCTGTTTTTTATAGTCATCTCAGGGATAGCATTTTGCTCCTAAAACTTCAGACCATCATACTCTAGTGTGGTTCTGTACTGCATGGCAGGACCTTATGACTGCCTTGACTATTCTCACATACTCAAAGTCACTTTTCCCACACTAATTGTCCTTCTTGAAGTCCTTCAATATATCAGTCTGCTTCTGCTTAAGATTTTTGCCTGATACTTCTCTTCCACCTGGAAAGGATTCAGCACTTCCTGACATGTCCAACACCACCACCCCCTTTGAATCCTCAGGCACAAACATTGTTCAGAGTTTTTGGTCACCCTAAATGAATTCGTATTGACTCTGATGGAGAAACATAAACCTGTAGGAGAAAGGGGAAGTCTTGAGTTATTAAGAAGTTGATTTATTCTAAGGAGTTTTAATTCCTTACATTGTAGGAGTTCAGTCTATCCTTGATGACTGTTTTATAACTTACTTTGGAAATATACCTCAGCTAGTAACTAGTGTTATGAAAATGGCAGGTTTATTATGACCTTGACTACTCTGCTGCTCTAGGACTTGTATAGTCATAGACATTTGTCAATGACACTGAGTTGTTGACAGCTGTCTTATTCTTCATTCATTTAAGAACTATGTATAGACTTTTGAGCTGCTTAATTATTGTGACAATCCCATATAGCCCCAGATTCTTTGAGACCAGCATTTCTGTGATATTCCCATACATCAAAAGCACAAGAGACTTTTTAGAGTTTAGATTATTCTCTTAAAATATGTATAAGAAATAATTTGATTATATTTTTGGAGTCACATGCAATTTTGTGTATTTACCAAGCTAACTGATATACCCAGCTCATGGATGGACATGTCTAAACATCTACTGTCGTATTTTTTTAGCATGTTATCTGGGTTTAGTAGTCAGAGTATTTCAGTCTTTCATTAGTGATTAACTAGTGATTAATCGTGAATTTGAGATACTTTTCCCAATGTGGCAGTGAAGGGGAGGTGTCCTGAGAATGGAAAAATGGCTTGTTTGTTGTGCTTTGGGGCTACTACCAGTTCTCTGGACTCTCTCTTACAGCTGTAATTCAGAACTTGGTATCCTCTGCACTATTGAACTTGCAATAGTTTGAGAAAAAGAGAAACTTCCTTTAAGAAACACTTAGTTTCAAAACACCAGAACCTTCTTAGACAAATATCTAAGATTGAAAATCCATTAATGTTAGAGCCATCTGACCTCTGCAATAAATGTTGTCTGTGTCTGTGATCATGAATAGATACAGAACTTCTAAAAGCATCAGAGACAATAATAGTCTCCCTTGGGGTTGTGAGGGTTAAATAAGCAGAAATTGTGAAGAATATTGAGCAGAGACTGTGAAAATGATTTGAGTTACAATGAAATTTGAAAGTTTCTATACAGCAAAAGCAACTATCAGCATAGTAAGAATGTATCCAACATAATGGTAGAAAAATCTTTATTATTGGGAGCTATTATTCAGCATTGAGGAAAACAACTGCAAAAATTTAACACCCCAACTACCAATAACATATGGTAGACATGTTGTTGGCAGTAAAGAAGACATACTATGACCCCATGTTTTTACTAGAGATTATGAAACTTGACTTCATTTGTATAAACGATGAAATCAGATAGAAAGGGACCACTGGATATATCACATCTAAAAGTTAGCAGTGAATTCAGTGTTAACCAAACTCGTCTTTTTCAATTAGGGATAAATCCCAATAAAGCTTACAAATAAAGACATTGCCCAGGAAATATCAGGATTTTGGATATTGCACTAAAAAGCAATAAATCTTTTATCATAGAGAAATAAGAATCCAAGCATCAAAGATATCTTTGTATTATTTGACATTGTAACATTGTTTATATTACTGAATATTTGAAAAGGGCTAGATGACATCAGAAGCTGTGTGGTAAAGCCAGGCAATGACATCATTTTTATATGGCCAGTTTTAGACAGAACAAAATGTAAGAAGGAACAGGAGAAAGAAACGTAGAACAACAGAAAAAAGAAATTGGAAAATTCAAATGGAGACTGGAACAAAGAAGGCAGTATGGATACATGTGATTGGGGAATGGTTAATTATATTTCCTAAATATGAAAATTACAGGTTTCTTTCCTTTTCTTCTCCTGTTTTCCTAAATGTTCATGTTGCTTTATTTTTATTATGCATACAAAGCATTTCATGAAAATAGAAATTAATGAATGCTTGTAGGACAATGTAAAAGACAAATATGTGAAAGAAAACACGAAGAAGAGCTGAAAAACAGCAAGTTCAAAAGTCACTATGTCAAAGGGAAACTTATCTTCCTGTCCTTGTCCTCATTCCTGCTGATGGTGATCACTCTGTCTGTTGTTGTTTTGTGTGTGTGGGCATGTGTGTGGGGGGCGTGCATGCATGTGTCTGTGTGTGTCTTAAATATGTTTTAATAAAATTGAGATAACGGGGTCTTTCCACTAGATAATGTATTTTAGTAACTTTATAAAACTAATGTTGGTTTGCATATCTTAAGGTACTTTATAAAATGGTGTAAAGTGTATCTGTTGATCGACAAAAATACTCTATTACATTAATTTTAAATATAAAATGTAAACAAAAATGTGACTTATGTTATAGAATCTGTTAGCCTTGCTGTATCATTTCTTGTTTCCCCCTTTCCCACTATATGTATATATGCTATAACATTTGTAAAATGGGTCAAAATCTTTAGTAACATCAACCACCATCTTTGTTTATACTTAGTATTAGTCCACATATATTAAACAGATGTGATGCAGAGGGAACAGTTTACTATGGAAATTACATACATGAGCACGTCACCTTTATCACAGAGGTATGACATTTCTTCTCTTTTTTATTAAAGATTTAAATACCCTTATATATTTAACTGTCATTTTTATAGATGAGTTTTGGTAACTGACTATTAAGGAGAAAAGATTTAACCTATCTAAAGACTTGCATTTTTTTTCTTAGCACAACTATGTTACCAATTTAAATGTCTCGACTTACATCATTTTGATTAACACATTACTTCACCTCCTATGTTCCTTTTTCAAATACAGGTCTCCTGCATATGCCCTTCTTACTTTTCAGTTTGAGGTCTCATTTCATATATTATTGTTAGAGACACACACACAGAAAAAGAGAAACAAATACACACACAGAGACAAACAAACACATATATACACACACGCACACACACACACAGACACACACACACATATACAGATACAAACACTCACCATATTTACTTATGCATAGGAAATCTGTTTCAGTGCCATGATCTTCCTACTGAGGGGAAGCAGAACAGGCCATCTTTTGAACCGGGTTCACGATTCCCCAAAATCCCAGGTCCTCGAGGTGATCCATGGTTCTTCATGGAGCAGTTGTCATATCTTCTATAAAAGCTCTTGGGACAGTGCATGCCACACAGGAAAACATCCTGGATCTCCACTCTTCAAGTGGCTAGCAACAGAACTGTGATCTTCATCTGCATTCAGAGAAGACCAGGTCATTGCTCTCTTTATTCTGTGCATTAAAGAGAGATACAGCCACATCCTGAATGCTCCTGCATTCGTGTGAATTCTTTGTTTGGATGAAATTCCTATATGTAGGTATGGAGTGTTGTTCTATGGTGAGATGGAGGCAGCCTCCAGGCCTAGCAGGACTATGTCTTGCAAGAAAAACACACAGTACATGAAGAGGAAGAATTGAGGTTTTACTGGTAAGAGGAGACCTTCCCTCCTACTGCCAGTGCCTCCAAAGTATCATCACTGAAGAAAGGACCAGAGCCCTAGCCAGCACTCAGAGGTCAAGAGCACTGATATTTCCAAAGACACTAGAACAAACCTATGTGGGATCAAGAACCTATTTCCAGCCCAAGCGACCCATGTGGATATGTCCTAGAAGCTCAGTCATAGTGAGAGATGGAAAAAGTTCCCTGACAAAATAGCTCATATGTGAAATCAGCGTCATGGAAACACTGTTCACTGTGGCCCAAGACCACTGGATTTCCACCTATGGCAGACAACCATGAAGCAACGCTTAAATTCTTCCACTTCCTCCGTGCTCTAGATTTGCAGACCTGGTTTGGGACCTATGAGAATGAGTCAGTAAGGAAGATGTTAACAGCCTAACTACTTGGGCTAGACAGCTCAGTCATGTCTCACTACTTTACAATGGTGTCATCTATCTTCAGCACATTAATACCGCTGTCTATGTGGAGGGGAAATGACTAATGTACAACATATAGGTAGGCCTACAACACCCATCTGCTCTCAGGCCATGTGTATAGACTAGAGCTCAGTCCATTCTGAAATGTGCTAGAGATGGGGCAGAGCAAGAGATATCACTAACATGCTGGCCCACGGGACAACTGAGCCCAACTTTGACAGCCTGGAGAGTAGGAGGACAAAAGTTGGAAGCAGTACTAGCATTGGGAGGTGAAGGCACTGGAGGAGAATGGAGCTGCAGGGCTCATCTGTCTGAACCTCCAAGCCCTGGCAGTATAACTGGTACAGTCTCAGTGGTCGTCAAGGGACTGGTGAGAAAACCTCTCAGTTAGCTTAGCCAGTGTCGTCCCCACACTGAACAGGGCGATCAGTTTGCAGTTGGATAGAAATGTCCTCTTCAAAGACAGAATGGCAGAGTGAAAAGTATCCTTGGAAACATTCTTCTCTTTATATAAGATTCATAGATAGTACAGTAGAATGTTGTAGAAATGATTGTTCTGAAATGCCTCCTGTAGCTTGCCTTTAGTCAGATTTTTCCTAACCATGTGGGCAAGCTAGCTGGGGAGATTCATGAGGATTGGCTTAAATCTTAAATGAGTACAAAATTGTTTTAGGAGGGCTTTGCTCTTTTGATTGTTTGTTTTCTGATTAAAAAACACAGGATAAACTAGCCTATACTCTGTTTCAAGGGAGCCAAGTAACTAGTAAGAGGACTTACTAGTACCACTTTTCATTTTCCTGGAAAGGACATTTGTTGAAAAATTGTGTAAGTTTTCTATGTTACATTTCATAGTAATGTTCCTTTCTCTTGCCAAGAGTATTATGGCTATGTAGAATGTTGGCTGCCAAGCCTGACAACCTCAGTCTGACCCCTGAAACCCACATGGTAGGAAGAGTAAACCAATCCCCACAGATTATTCTCTGACTACCACATGCCCTGCAGGTCAGAAGACAAACCCAAAAAATAAGTAAAAGACTAATAAAAACAAGAATGTTCCTGCTTTCTAGGATTATCACAGCATATATACAAAGTAATTCCCATCTGTCTGCAATAGACCCTCAACCTCACAGATGTTATATTTTTCTTGGTTTGGACAAAAGCATTTTGAAAAGTTTTGAGGACAAAATTATACCACTGGGCTGTGGTAGCACACACCTCTAATCCCAGCACTCAAGAAGCAGAGGCTCATGCATGTGTGTCAATTCAAGGCCAGCCTGGTCTATAAAAACTAGTTCCATGACAGCCAGGTCTACACAGAGAAATCCTATCTCAAAACCCCCTCCCACAAATGAACAAAATTACCATGTTCATTCTATTCTTTCTTATTCAGACTTCCTGGTTGTTAGTTCCATTATCTCTACCCCCCTCATCACGATATTTTCCATTTGTCTTTGTTACAGGGCATTGAAAATGAAACAGGTATGGAATGTCTCCAGAAAACAGACGGAAGGATTTTCTTAGCTGAAGATCAATCTTTACACACACAAACCAATATCAGGAGAAGAAGACTGGAGAAGAAGAATCGCTGACTTAAGTCAAAGTTGGTGCAAACCTGCTGGTGTGATTCCCCAGCCAGCTGCGAGTATTCAGTTTGTTGTCCCATAAAAATGTTTCTACTCACACAAATTATCCCATTACACAAGGACATGATCAATATTATTATTAATAGGGTTAATAGTTGTCAAGTTGTTTGTAAATAGTTATATTTTATTTTAAATAAAAAGACGTTATGTTAATATGGATCAGCTCCTTGGGTTTATATTTATTGTAAAGTTTTTTTTTTTTTTTTTTTGAGATAAGTCTTTTATCCTCTCAAGATATCTGTGTAAAATAAGGGCATTCCAGGGTAATAAAAAAAAGGTAGCTGTTCATTTTTTATTCTTCTCTTACACAAAGGTAATGTATAATATCCATACAGAACATTACAAAATTCAAATGTACACTATAACAGATTATATAATAAATATGTGCGGACATTACTTACCTGTCAAGTGGAACTTTCCCTTATCCCAAAACCCAAAAGCTTGCCACAATTTATTCCTTAGAAACTTAGGTAATTGTTTCCTGATTTTTTTTTTTTTTGGCTTTTGTTTACCTACCAGTTTATAAATTCTTAGACTGTATATGTTTCTATGTTTTCCTAGCTTTTTACTTTATCAATAAGTGTATATCATGTGTCTCATTTTTATGAGATTCCTCCAAATTTCTATAGCTCTCTGTAAGTTATCTTCTCTTATGAAGAGTTATCTCTTTAACTATATGTAAAATTATGTGTCTAAACCTTTGGTTGTTTATTGGTTTTGGTGTTGGAGTCAAAGCTGTTACCAACAGTCCTTTGAGATTTCTAACACACAGAGACATCTTCCCAGCCTCCTAGGAAGTGAATCAACAGATCATGGGTTGTGTAGCTTTAATTTTTTTAGTGATGCCCAATGTTTTGTTTTTATTTGACAGCTTGTCATGTACCCAGGTTGGCTTAAGCTTTGTTTTTACCAAGGATGGCCTTCAGTCTCTGGTCCTTTTTTCTTTACTTTCCCACTTTCTGGTGTGACAGGTATGCACTACTGTGCCTTTCCCCAAATGTGTGGAAAAATAATCCTATCAGTTTGGCATTCACTAGCAAGGTGTAAGTGTTCTTCCACCAACAGCTGGTGTTCTCAGACAAGGTTCCAGTCTGCTGGGTGTGCTGTGCACAAGTATAGGGCTTCCCTTTTCACCTCACTGTAGATAAGCTGGGTTTTACTTCTGTGTGCCAAAGGGTTGTTTTCCCACTTTTCATTAGGTGTGGCTTCTAATGATCCTGTTAGAGAGGAGTGTTCATCAGGTCTAGTGAGGGCTCTTGCTACATCTTTAGTTTTAAAGACAGCACAGCTTTGAAGTCTCCAGGGAGGATCTCATTTGTAATAGAAGAGCTGAGTATTAGCTGGGTGTGGTGACTCAAGGATGTGATCCCAGGATTTGGGAGAATCAATGAAGGTTTGGAAAATCAGTAGTGTTGTTCCTTACTTCCTATCTTGTTTGCAAAATGGTTTCCTGTTTTTTTTGTTTTTTTTTTTTTATAGTGGAATACAGAAAGCTATATGTACTGTGTGTTTATAGATGTACACTCTCCATGGCTGTGTGCTGCCGTGGTTTTAGATGGGTTCTGGCCATCTGCATACAGGTCTGTACACTTGTGGGCAAGTGCTTTAACCAACAAGATGTATCACCAACTCCAGTGTTGTTTTACTAAAAAATGTAGAAACTTGCAGCGCCTGGTCTTCGGTCAACAGTGTATAATGTAGTGCAAAGGAACAATTTGAAAACTTTTCATTAAATGAAAGACTGCTGTCCAGAATATATACAGAATTCAAACATGAGAATGAAAACTCCTATTTAAATAAGCATTTATCTGAATAGATGCTTTCAAAGGAAGATATACATATGGAAAGCAAGCATGTGAAAAAATGTATCAGAACCATGTACACTGAAACTACACCAGGATAGAATTGCACTTCATTGAGGATATTTTCAAAAGTACAGCATGAAACAGGCTAGGTTGTACAGTGAGAGGCATACTCACACACTTGAGAGGATGTGAAATAATATAGCTATTGGAGTAAAGACTATGTTATAGACCAGGCACTTTTCTTCTTGCTGTAAGAAAATAAGTGTGAAGAAGTGATTAAGAAAAGAAGGGTAACAGTATGAGTGGATCGTGGCTTCAGGTCGGGGCAATGGGGCAAACAATCGAGCCTCCTAAGGGAAACTCCTGGATCAGCTCTGAGCACACTAGATACTTAGCCCCAATGGAACAACCTGATCTTTCACCTCCATAGCAGAGCCTCTGACTAGGACAGACCTCCTAGAGAGTTTGAACACCCAGCACTACAGACATCACACTACTGACTCACCTAAGCCCACTGGGGGAGTAGCATAGAGACACAGAGAGAAAAACTCCACCTTCACCCACTGAAAGAAGCAATGTGAAGACAGCAATACAAGAAAACACATAACAATAGAAAGACAAGCATGACACCACCAGAATCTAGGGACTGTACTGCAAATAGACCTGAACACCTCAAAGCAGATGAAGCAGAAGAGAATGAATAAAAAATATTTTCGTAAAAATATGACAATATGAGACAAATACAATATGAAAAAAATCCCTTAAATAAATAGAAGAAAAAAACATACCTAGTATTGAAAGAAATATAGGGAAAGACCAAGGAAAAAATGCAAGAAATGAACTAATCTCTTAAAATAAGGAAAGGCAAGAAAATACTATCAAGCTGGTGAAGGAAACAGTTCAAGACTTGAAAACTGAAACAGAGACAAGAAAAAAAAAAAAGCAAGAAATGCTGAAAATAGAAAAACTGGGCAAACCATCAGGTACTACAGGCATAAGCATAACTATCAGAACATAAGAGAGAATCCAAGGTAATAAATTAACTAGAGGAAATAGATTCATTGATCAAAGAAAATTTAAATCCATCCAAGAAATGTGGGATACGGTCAAAAAGCCAAACCTAAGAATAATAGGGCTAGAAGAAGGCGGAGAAGCCCAGTTCAAAGGTACAGAAAACATATTCAACATAATCATTGAAGAACACTTTCCCAATCTGTAGAAGGGAATGATCATGAAAGTACGAGAAGCATATCAAACACCAAATAGACTGAACTAAAGAAAAAAGATACCTCAACCCATAATAAAAAACCTAAAATAAAGAATAAAGACAGAATATTAAGATCATTGGAGGAAAAAGGCCAGGTAACATATAAAGGCAGACCTATCAAAATTACACCTGACTTCTCCATGGAAACTCTCAAGGCCAGACGTCCTGAACAGATATTCTACAAGTACTAAGACTTCACAGATGCCAGCCCAGGCTACTATACCCATCAAAACCTTCAATCACTATAGATGGAAAAAACAAGATATTTAATGAAAAAGCCAGATTTTGATAATACATATCTACAAATCCAGCCTTACAAAAAGTTTTGGAAGGAAAACTAAAACCCAAGGAAGTTAACTATGCTCACAAAGACATAGACAATAAATAATCCCACTTCACCAGAACACAAGGGTAAAGAAGGGCAAATATATTAATGATACCAGCACCAACAACTCAAACACACAAGCACTAACAATCAATGTGCCTTACTTTCCCTCATCAATAATGGTCTTAACTCACTTATAACAAGTCACAGGCTAATATAATGCATATGAAGACAGAATCCATCCTTCTGCTGCATACTAAAAACACATCTAAACATCAAAGACAGACCAGGTGTAGCTGTCCTAATATCTAACAAGTTAGACTTTAAACAAAATCAATCAAAAGACATGAAGACAGTCATTTTGTATACATCACAGCAAAAATCCATCAGCACAAAATCTCAATTCTGAACATCTATGCCCTGAATACAAAGTCACCTAAATTCATAAAAGAAACACTACTATAACTCAAAGTTCACATAAAACCTCACACATTCATAGTGGGAGACTTCAACAGCCTACTCTCACTACTAGACAGAACAACTAGACAGAAACTTAACAACAAAAAAACAAACAAACAAAAAGAAAAGAAAAGAAAAGAAAAGAACTAACAGAAGATATGACTCAATTGGGTTTAGCAGACATCTGTAGAACACTGTAACAAAACACAAAAGAATATACATTCTTCTATGCTCCACATGGAACCTTGTATAAAATAGAGCACATACTTGGCAATGTAACAAAGTATACCTGAGTCAAAGAACAAGTACAAAAAGAATTGAAGGAATTCCTAGAATTCAAGAAAAAGAGGACACAACATACCCAAGCTTATGGGACACCTTGAAAGCAGTGTTATGAGGGAAGTCCATTGCACTAAGTGCCCATATGAAGAAAGCAGAGGATAGTCACATAAAAGAATTAACAGCACAACTGAAAACCTTAGAATAAAAAGAAACAAACTACCCCAGACAAGTAGATGCCAGGAAATAATCACTTTGAGGGCTGAAATCAATAAAATAGAAGTCAGGAAAACTATACCAAAAAAAAAAAAAAAAAAAAAAAAAACAATCAATGCAACAAAGTTGGTTTTTTGAGAAAAGCAACAAGATAGACAAAGACAAACCTTTATCCAAACTAACCAAAATCAGAGAGAGATCATGTAAATTAACAAAATCAGAAACAAAAAGGGGGATATAACAACAGACACTGACTAAATCCAGACAATTTTTAAAGTCATATTGGAAATCATGTAATCCACAAAATTGGAAAATTCAAAGGAAATGAACAAATTTCTGGATAGCTATCACTTACCAAAATTAAATCAAGAACAGATAAATACCTAAAATAGACCTTTAACACCTAATATAGTAGAGGTAGTCATCAAAAGCCTCTAAACCAAAAGAAAAAAGTCCAGGGACAGATGGATTCAGTTCAGATTTCTATCAGAAATTCAAAGAAGAGCTAATAACAATATTCCTCAAGTTGTACCACACAATAGAAGCAGAAGGATTATTACCAAACAAGTTTTATGATGCCACAATTACCTTGGTACCCAAGACACAACTAAAAAAAGAGAACTACAGACTAATAACCCTCATGAACATTGATGCAAAATTACTCAATAAAATATTGGCAGATCGAATCCAAGAATACATCAGAGAAATCATCCACCTGGCCAAGTATGCTTCATCCCTGGGTTGCAGGGATGGTTCAACATATGAAAATCTATCAATGTGATCCACCATATAAACAAACTGAAAAAGAAAATACACATGATCATCTCGCTAGATGCTGAAAAAGCCTTTGACAAAATTCAACAACTTTTCATTATAAAGATCTTGGAGAGATCAGGGATAACAGGAATATACCTAAACATAATAAAAGCATTATACAATAAACCAACAGCCAACATCAAACTGAATAGTGAGAAGCTTAAGGGGATTCCTCTAAAATGAGGAACAAGACAAGGCTGCCCTCTCTCTCCATATCTCTTCAATATCGTACTTACATTGCTAGCTAAAGGACTAAGATAACCAAAAAAAAAAAAAAAAAATCAGTAGCCTTACTATATACAGATGGCAAAGTGGCTGAGAAAGAAATCAGAGAAACATCACCCTGTACAATAGCCACAAACAGCATAAAGTATCTTGGGGTAATGCTTACCAAACAAGTAAAGGACCTATATAATAAGAATTTTGTTTTTTCAAATAAAGAAATTAACAAGATACCAGAAAATGGAAAGTTCTCCAATGCTCTTGGATAGCTAGGATAAACATAATAAAAATGGCAATCTTGCCAAAAGCAATCTACAGATTCAATGCAATCCCCATTAAAATCCCAGCACAATTCTTCACTGATATTGAAAGGATAATAACTTTATATGTAAAAATGATAGAACCAGAATAGCCAAAAGAACCCTTTCCAATAAAGGTACTTCAGGGGGCATCACGATCCCTGACTTCAAGCTCTACTATAGAGCTATAGTCCTGAAAACAGCCTGGTACTGAAACAAAAATATACAGGTAGACCAATGGAATTGAACTGAAAATCATGATATTAACCCACACACCTACGAACACCTGATTTTTGACAAAACAGTTACAAGTGTACAGTGGAAGGAGGAAAGTTGCTGGCACAACTGGATGATGGTGTGTAGAAGACTGCAGATAGACCCATGTCTTTCGCCATGCACAAAACTCAAATACAAATTCATCAAAGACCTCAACATAAATCCAGGCACACTGAATCTCTTAGAAGAGAAAGTAGGAGGTGCCCTTGAACAATTTGTGGCAGGAGACTATTTATTGAACATAACTCCAGTAGCTCAGACAGTGTGATTGAAAATTAATAAATAGGATCTCCTGAAACTGAGAAAATTGTAAGGAAAAGGGCACAGTGGACAAGATCAAATGGCAGCCCAATGTCTGGGATGTTGCTTACAGCTCAGGGACTCCACACCTGTCACAGTGTACCTGAGATGCTGTGAAAGAAGAGTTACGGGTCCATTGGCCGAAAGCTCTTGGCTGGCACAGAGGGTGTCAGTGGATACGGGCAAGAAAGAGCTCTAGACTGAGGACCCCATCACCAGCCCTACACTTCACCTGCATCTCTCAAAGCATAAGGAGGGCTCCATGATGATGATAGGGTATTTGTTGATCTCACTATCCCAGAAGGCATTTATGGTAACCTTTCCATTGTTAGTTGGAGTCAGTCTTGCAAGTCTCTAGACATTTCTGTAGGTTCAGTTTTCTCTGAAAACAAATAATGGCTCCCTCTTTTATGTTCTCTCTCTCTCTCTCTCTCTCTCTCTCTCTCTCTCTCTCTCTCTCTCTCTCTCTCTCTCTCCCTCTCCTGTCTTCTTTCCCTACCCTGACTTAATCTTCCTAGTTGCAATGTTTTCCTATCCTCCTATTCACTTTCTCCTAGTTCCCTCTCCATTCATGGCCCCCCCACTTCCCATGTGCTGTGGGGGACCTTATATGTAAGGTCCCTCTTCTGTGAGGGACCTTATATGAATCAACAGCTTGTTTTTTTGAGATGCCTTTGGAGAGAATGACTACTTCAGCAAAAGGGAAGGTCAAAGGGTTCTCTCTTTGAAGAGACTACCACTGGGTGACTCCTGCTTCCTCCCTCCTTGCTCTATGTATTGACCCCATATAAACCAGACTGTGTCAGCTGAGAAGTGAAGATACCTGTTTGAAGAAAGGGTTGTCTCTGGAATCATCTGTGTGAGTACATGTGCCAGGAGGTGTCCTGGTCCAAGTGTTGGCAGAGACTTATTTATTTCTCTGGAGAGAAATTTCTTAGGTCACTGTATTTTTTCTTCGTATTCCAAACACTTGTCTGAGAGAAACTTGTCCTTCTTGGAACTGTGCCTTCACCTGCATCAACTTGCAATAACCGTGTCCCTGTGATCAGTGTCCCTCAGTACTCTGTTTGATGTGAAGAAGCTGGTCGTAGTGTTACTTTCATTGTGTTACTTTGGTTGACAGTGCCCATGCTTTGATAATACACAGCACTCTCTTTTCTAAGTGTGTTTGCTTTTCTTAAATGACTTGCCTGTTTGGTGTTTTATTGTTATATTGTTTGTAGCCTCGTGGCTCTGAGTTATTTATGAATAGAAGTGATGTAACATGTTTGTCCCTAACTTCGTATTTTATGCTGCAACTTTAGAAGCTTAAATATGAACATTCTGGAAAATAAGCAGTAGTTTTAATAGTTTTTAAGCTGTGTCTGATAGACATTTAAGATTTTTTTTAACCAAACTTTCTAAATTCTCCTTATGTGGCTCTTATTTTTAATGAAACTATATAAATTAATTGATGATAATACATGTGGATGTGATATACTTAATGGTATCAGATGTGCCACCTGATATACATTACATTTTCATTTGAAAAAAATAATCAGGGCTTTTTAAATCAAGTCAGACACAATTTACTTCTACATCTGAGGTCACTGCAGACAATATGAGTTTGGTTTTGTGTTTTACACCGAACTCAGTCCATCTATCTTGGGATTACAGTATTTATATAATGATTTTTTGCTTCCTAGAACATCTGCTCTATCATAGCCTGTAACATGACTGTGCTATTATGTGTCTAAACTTCCCGTAAAATGTATATATATTTAAGGATTTCCCTCTTGTATTAGTGAAAGAAAACACTGAAAGCACATTTAAAAATCAATGTGAGTACATTAGAAAATATCTTTATTCTAATATTTCGACTGAGTGATATGTGCATCAGTTTATCACACACACACACACACACACACACACACACACACACACACACACACATACACACACTGTTTTTGAATGTATTCACTATCTGGCACAGAGCCAGGGGTTACCTCCCAACACCCCCCTACATTGCACTACCTTTTCCATAGTGCACACTCCATTGCTTTCAAGGAAGTGGGCTCAGAAATAATCCATAACTCCTCTCTGCTCAGGGTATGGAAGATCATATCCAATGGATGTATTTTACTGAGTTGGGAGTTCTTCCATAATGCTAAGTTTAGGGAATTTCTACGTGTTCTGTAATGACAATCAGAAGTTGCTTTATGAAATGGGTCCCGTGGAATGGAGGCTCAGTTCACACTTTTACTTCATGTTCCTGACACGTGAGTTGGAAGACCTCCCAGGACACACATGAAACACTTGGGGACTTACTGTCATGTTATGCAGTACTTGTGTTCTCAGTTATGCTTTGTAATCAGATAACTCATAATGTGAAGTTCAAGAAGTTCATAAATTTCTTTTTCTGTCTACTCCATCTCTTTAACCTTAACAGCAATTCATTTTCTGTATGGGAATAAGAAAGCCTGTGTGGCATTTCTGAAAAGCTCACACTTAAGATGAAGTACTGTGATATTTTTAACTATATGAATTATATTTGATTTATGATAATTTGGAAAAAGGTAAAAAGGGGATATATTCACTGGAAAAATACAATAGATTTCCAATTTGGTTCCTAGATATTGATATGGTGGCATCACTTTCTAAAGCCAAATTAAAAAAGTCCTACCTTTATTATATCTAAATTGTAATGGTTTTTGTGTTTTATAGTTTTTATTTGTTTTCTGAGAAGAGTTTTCAGGTATACCAGGATAGTTTCAAACCCAATGTGTAGCTGTGTCTGGTCCTAAACTCTAGATTGACCTGCTTTCACATCCAAAATTTGAGATTCTAGTCATGTGCAATTATACTCACTTTGTAAACTTTGTTTGTGAGAAACAAAATGAAAAGGGTGTTTAGAAGTTAGCTCAGTGGTAAAGGGCATATTATCTTAGACCCAGTGTTAATTCAAAGAAATAAAAAAAGAGAAGAAAACAAAGTAATTTTTTTTGCAATGTTCTTA
Organism: Phodopus roborovskii; assembly: GCF_943737965.1. Lineage (NCBI taxonomy): Eukaryota > Metazoa > Chordata > Mammalia > Rodentia > Cricetidae > Phodopus > Phodopus roborovskii. The sequence continues at coordinate 102,524 of NW_026126742.1, read as the reverse complement.
ACAATCATTTGAGACAAATTTATCACACATATTTAACAAATAGGACATTTATTACTATTATTTATTGATTTATTTTACATGTCGATCACAGTTCCCCCTCTCTCCCTCCCTTCAACCATACCTCCCTTCCTCTTACCTACCCTCCCCTCTCACATGCACACTGACAACCCTCCCCTCCCCTCCAATTCCCCCACCCCAATTCCACATGTAGGGCAATGCCATCCAGGTGGGGTCATGTAAATCTGACAAGTCATTTGAAGTAGGGCCTAGGACTTTTCTCCTGTCTCTACGTTAAGGGAGTATCCCTCCATGGACGATGTGTCCACAAGATTCATTTGTGCACCAGGAATACATCCTAGTTCCACTGTCTGAGGTCCCATAGGGACTGCTCAGGACTTCTAGCTGAGACCCATGTTCAGGGGGTCTGAGTCAGTCCCATGCTGTACTCCCAGCTATCAGTCAGGCCATTAGCTCCTCCTTGTTTAGGTCAGCTGTATCTATGTCTTTCTGCAGGCTGATCTTGTCCTCTCTCTGTGCATCTGGATTCTAGTTCGACTCAGTGTTAACTAATTGGTGCTTGATTCTGTTTACAACAGGTACTAGATGAGGGCTCCATGATGGTGGATGAGGTAGTTGTTGATCTCACTATCCCAGAAGGGCATTTATGGTAACCTTTCCACTGTTGCTCAAAATGTTAGTTGGTGGCTGTCTTGTACGTCTCTAGGCTTTTCTTTATGTTCAGATTTCTCTGAAAACCAGTAATGGCTCCTTCTTTTATGTTCTCTCTCTCTCTCTCTCTCTCTCTCTCTCTCTCTCTCTCTCTCTCTCTCTCTACTGTCTTCTTTACCTATCCTGACTCAATGTTCCTAGTTGCACGTGCTGTCCTGTCCTCCCCTTCTCTTTCTCCTAGTTCTCTCTCCATTCATTCAGTGTTAAAAGAAAGATTTAAAGAAGAGAAGAAAGCAAATTAATTTTAATGCAATGTTCTTAACAATCATTTCTTCTTATAATAGTATCATTTGAGACAAATTGATCACACATATCTACTAAATAGGAGTTTTTTTAATAAATGTGTATTCTTGAAAAGAAAACAGAGAATGCCTCATTTTTCTTTTTTTAAACTCTATTCATTTCTAGTTGTCCTGGAACTTACTAATTAGACCATGCTAGCTTCAAATGCATAAATATGTACTTTATATAACATCTTCCAACTACATGTCATGGTATAGGTTATATAGGTTTTGGTATTACTTGAAGGAAAAGTAGCAATATACTTTGTTTACAAACATCCCGTTTTCTAAATCACTCTGAAAATTGTGTGGCATCATATGTCCTTTTGTCATATTCTACACACAAATATTGGCAATGTGTTGATCTGAAAATCTTTTAAGGTAGGAGGCATACAGACTTACGTTCCAGGTAGCATTCATTTTTATTTCAGTATACTTTAGCTTTTTATAAATTACTTATAGTGAATTATTAAATGTTTCCATAGATACTTAAAGAAATTCAGAGAAATTATATATATATATATATACTCTTCAGCATCAAAAATAAACAAATCTTAAAACAGTTTCACTATATTTTCCTGTTTAACTTGAAATAGTATCTGATTACATTTATAATTATATCTTTTACCATATAAAGTATATAGTTTTAATTTTCCCTTGATATCCAGATAAAAATCTCCCAGAAAAGAATGTGTGCTACAAGGGGACACTCCAATTTCCAGTGTGTCTTTGGAGTTATTCCTTTCCATTCCTCAGTTCCTCTTGAGACTAATGAACTTTTATATGCTTATTTTATATTCATTCCTAAAGCACTTATGTTTGAGATATCCTCTCTACTCTCATTAACTCTGTGTGTATGATTGTGTATGTGTTGGGGGGGGGTGTTCTGCATCTGTATGCATGTGTGCATGTGTTGGGCCTGCATGCAGAGGACAGAGGTTGATGCCAGCTGTCCTTCTTTATGGACATTTGCTTTAGTGTGTGAGACACAGTCTATTTGAAGCTGGAGTTTGCTGATTCATCTCCATTTGATGTGAAAGTGAGGTCCAGGAAGCGTGTGTCTATGTCTCCAGCACTGGGAGTATAAATGCTTCTACATGGAGCTATTTCACATGGGTGCTGGGGTTCCAACCACCATGGTTGCATGGTGAACATTGTACTGAGTCTTTTCTGCTGTCTTATATTTGGTTTTAAATGAGCTAAAATTCAAATGTCCTTTGTTTCTTTTTCATGTGTTGTAGTATAGGCTAGCCTCTTAGTCCATAGTTAGCTGAAGATAATCTTGAACCCCTGATCCTTTTGTCTCTACCTCCCAAATGCTGGGGTTATACACTTGAGCCACCATACCTGGCTTTGAAGTTCTAGTTCCTTATTGCTGGATTTCTAAGTTCCTAGTTTTAATTGTTTCCTTCATCTGTTTGACTGTTTTTTTTTTTTTAGGGGGGGGGCTTTCCTTATTTTCTTTAAGAGGTTTGTTCATTTCTTGCATTTTTTGTTTTGTGTTTCCTCTATTTCTTCTACATTTTGTTTGTATTTTCTTCCATTTCTTTATGGGATTTTCTGATATAATCTTTGAGGGCCTCTATCACTTTTTATGAAGTTATTTCTTAAGTTATTCTCTTCTGCTTCCGTTGCTTTCGTGTGTTCAGGTCTAGTTGGTATAGAGTCCCTCCCTAGATTCTGGTGGTGTCATACTGGTCTTTCTAGTGTTGTGTGTTTTCTTGTATGTCATCTTCCCAATGCTTCTTCCAGTGGGAGAAGGTAGAGTCTTTCTCTCTCTACCCTGTTGTGCTGGTGGTTGTAGGTGGTTCAGTAGTTCGATATCTGCAACTCTTAAATGATCCAAGCTCTCTTGTAGGTCTTTCCTCCAGCAGTGGCCAGGTGATGGGGTCCATAGATCAGGGGAATTGGTCCTCTGGCAGAGCTTGAGGCTATGGCATACAAAGATGAGGTTAGTGTGGCCTCAAGGTGGTCCCACATGGATAGGCGGGTCCAATGTGCTCAGAGCAGACCCATTAAGTTCCATGGCCTCTGGCCCAATGCTCACCCGGAGCACCAGGCCATCAGGACAAAGGGTGGGGGGAAGGCAGGTGCTGGGTGGTGTATGGAGCAGAGAACGAGGACTGTACTATCCAGGGCCAGGATAGAGAGGGCAGCAAGGTGCACAGCTAATGCAGGGAGTTCCCAGGGAAGAAGGGGGAGGGGAATTAAGTCTGAACTGGTCCCAGACTCAACTCTGGTAGAGCACCTGAGGTGATGGGATCAACAGAATTTTTTTTCTTAGAGTTTTAAGATTTAATTTTCTCAAAGGGCTAATAGTTATTTTAACAAAACCATTTTATTCAAGCTGTTCTAAACTTGTGGAAGATACTGTCAATGATGAATGCTATCTAGAAATATAATGAGAACATGTATGGAGGAGGATAAAATCATGGTGAGGTACAATGGACTTTTGGGAGAGTGTTGATTGGGTAGGGTTTGACGATTACAAAATAACCAGGATAGGAAAGTGAGCCCTTGAGTAAAAAGTGGTGGGATATTAGAAGATGATGAGTAGGATTCCTGACATATCATTTTCTAGGGCTCAGGTAGAGGACTGCCCTTATTTAAAAAAAAATGTTATATCAGTTTATGGAATGGATGGTCTTAAGTTTCCATACATATTTTAGGTTTTAAAAATCCTGTTTTCTTTTTCAAATTTAAAAACATTTTCTTTGTTATGTAGTTGGAATAACCTGTTGTATCCGAGAGTAAAATAAAAATGTAGTTTAATGTTGTAAACATTATTTTTCTTGATTTTTGAAGGTGTTTTTAGAATAGAAAAATATTTTAAAAAGCAGCCTTAAATAGTCTGCTTTAACCCATACGTTTCTATAATTGAAAAAGGAACAATGGAGTACTTTCAGAGTTGGGGAGAAACTGGAGAAAGGAGTAAGCAAATTCCTTACATTTGTCCTATTTTCAGTTTGTGAGTATGTACAGAACAAAGTATGGTATGAGTAGAAGAACGGTGTACCTAATGGAGTTGTAATGGCAAACACAGCCCAGAGTGTAGGTCTAGGTATTGTCTTCAGAGAGCCAGTTGGAGTATATGTGCCAGGAGCAATGTCTGCCTTTAGAATATTGGGACCTAGACATCAGGTCACCACCTTCTGATGCTGGCTGCCAACTCCTATAAAAGGTTTAGGAACATTATTTTTACTACAACTGAAGCTCATGTGATGTGTTTCCTAGTCACAGAAGGTGTTCATGTATGCATTAGAATGCCTCTTATTTATTTATTGTTATTTTTGTGTGTGTGTGTGTGAAGGGCCTTGCGGTATAATCCAACTTGGCTTCAAACCAGGGGTCTTCCTGCCTCTGCCTTCTGAATGCTAGGGTTACAGGCATGATCTCACTGATAACAAATATTTTTTCACATGCCCGGAATCCTAGCACTTGGGAAGTGGAGACAGAAGGATTAGGATTTCTGGACAGCCTTCCATACATAGCACAACCCATGTTAAAACCCAATAGTATAAAAAAAATCTTAAAATTAAAGAATGAGAAATGTGTCATTAGAGCACCTGGGGTCCAGCATATTTTCTGATCTCCTTTATGCCTAATCTAATGGTAAGGCCTGATGTCAACTGGAAGCTCATTTGATACGGGAAGAGTCAAAGAAGAGTGTTACATGATTCTTGCAAATGTCAATTGCCATCCAATCGGGCTTATCTGGTGCTTGTGTTCAGTGTGATGTTTCATAATAGTGATTGTAGTTTTTGGTACACAGAACCAACACTTCTGTGTTTACTCCTTATTGTCACCCTATGCTTTGGTTTTGGTATGGCCATTTCCTGTGAATATCCTCTTTATTTTTCTCATAAGCATTGAGCAAACTTTGTGTTACTCACAGTGTTTGTGCTGTATCCTGGAAATCCAATTCCTGCTCTGTTTTTAATAGTCACCTTATCACTTCAAGATGAAGAATTTAGAAATAAGGTGTAGAGGTGTTCTGTGACATCAGTTATTGCTAGCCAGAAGGCCCCTGTGGTTAGAGATTAGGATTGTTGCCTCCAGGGTTCTGCATAGATGTATAGATATCTGGAGACTTTGGGAGATGTGAATAGTATTCTGCTAGCATATGTGTTAAAATGTGTATGTTTAAGGAGTATTTTGAAAATACTTTGGAAATTGTAATGAGAATGATCTCTTTTCCTTGGATGTTTTTTAGGTGACTTCTGAGCCAGTAATTTTAACCGCTAGCCATTGATCATCGCATGGAAAGGAAATTAGAAGTCAACCCAATGAGAAGATGGCCCAGTTGTATGCACAGTTGGATGGAGGGTTTAGCCATGCTGCCTGGATGTTGTCAGGTTGGCTGCCTCTGCCTATCTTCGGGTATGGTCGTGGACCACTTTTCACTTGGCTGACTTTGGACAGTAACTATACTATTTGTGTGCTTTATGATTTGGACAGGTTAGGAGTCTCCTTTTTATTAGCATTCAAAACAGTTTATATGGAGAGGCTGTTCGAAGTAAGATTCATTTTATTGAGAAGACAGTTTGTTGTGTATGGTAATATTTTGCTTATCTAGTCTTTATACTCCAAGAGATTTCTGCGGTGCACTTTGAGCTGCAGCCTTTTAAACCCCTTTATAAAATCTCTGATGTGTTTTTAGTACTTCTCTGTGACCTTCTTTTTGGATGTTTGTGCTTTTATTGGGTTTTGTTGGTAAACATGCAATTTAATTGTAATTATTTTATATATATTAATTTAACAATTGCAGTATGTAAATATTAGAGGTGTATTTCTTTGTTGGCTTGAAATATAAAATGGTGTTTTGTAAAAATCATAGGTACAAATTATATAGGTAAACATTTTCAGGAAGTTTGCAGGTAATGTATATATTGGCCTAAGTAATGTTAACATTTGTTTTGAGCAAAAGTAAATTTTAAAAAAATGAAAGAATGAGTGGAATCTTTACAAAATTCTGCCTTAGAGGGTTGCAGGTTTTGCCACCCACTGGCCCCTGGGAAGCAATATATCCCTTTGCCAGAGTGAGTGGCCCAGGTGGCTGTCCTTCCCTGCATCTTTTTTAACTTGTTGCTCTTTTTTCTGCTCCCCAGAGCCTGACATTTGGGAAGGTGACAGGGAGAAGGGAGGCATGGAGTGTGGGGGATGGAGCAGAGAGCTCACCTGAGCTCTATCTTTGCTGCCAGGGTGCCTGGGATCTGGCTGGAGCTGCTGGCTCTCTCTTACATTTTCTGGGTACAAAGTCTCTATGCATCTATCCCTGAACTGCAGGCAAGGCTCATTTTGCAAGGAGGCAGATGCTGCTGCTGTGGAAGCTGCTCAAAGTTCTCAGACTCCACACCTGTCACACTGAAACTGAGATGCAAAGAAAGGCATGTGCTGTATATTTCTTCGTATTAGCTGAGTATGGATGCCTGCAAATTGAAAACTAGCAAATATAAAAGGGGATTGGATGCCAGTTGTTATATTTAAAAAAAAAAAGAACCTAATAGAAATAAAAAGATGTCATCCTGGCAAGATGAAGGCATGACATTTAAAGTAAGAGACATGGTATTAAACACCTATGATGGCAGACAACCCTGTAAAGATAAGACAAGCATGTGAAACAGACATTTTACCATTCCCCTCTGGGAGAACATATACAAACTTACCTAACTGTGTAGCCTTAGATAATATAACTTTTTACACAGTAGGTGGGCTTTGTGATCTGTCCTCTGTAAGAGTTTCTCACAATGCAGAGAGAACTTAAACATCTAGATTCAAATTCCTGCCCAGGAAGTGACTCACCTGCTCTATTTAATAGAACAAAGTGCTTAAGTCTATGAATAAAAATGGTAGATAATGAAATAAAGCTTTTTAGGCAGGTTGTAAATATTAAAGGTAATCCTTCCAGACTCTGATATGTTCAAGGTATTTTTAGGAACACTGGAACTAGCTTTTTTATTACTTTAATGCTCATTCAATTCATTTTATTCATCCTGTGCTCAGAATTTTCACAAAAATGCCATACTGAGTACTGTCAGGCAAATGCCTGATAATTTAACTTTCATTCATTCATCTATGGTATTGATTATGTGGTAGGCAAAAGACAAACTCAACCAAATAATACTGACTCCATCACCATAGTCTTCACATCATATCAGCTTCTGTTTTCCTCTCCTGATAAATGAGGACCAGAAAAGAGACCATATATGTACTCAATACTTCATCACCTCTCCAGGCAGACACATATGGACCCAGTAAGTTTGAATATTCATACTCAGTACCAATTCCTCCTTACATGGCATTTTGAGAGCCTTTTTACACACTCTGTTTAGAGTGTGAGGAATAGTATATGTTCCTCAGAGTATTACCTACATCCCCCCGGAGGCATTATATCCTAGAAAATCACAGCAAGAAAGATAACATCCATACCCTAAACAGCAACACCATGTAACAAATAGAGAGTTTTATGAAAACACATGTTTATTTCTCACAGTTCTGGAACCTGGAAATCCATGGACACGTAGCCAGAAGTAAATTTGAATTTGATGAGGAACTGATTAAGAGATGAGACCTTCTAACTGTGTTTCACATGGTAGAAAAAGAAGACTGGACTAATACACAAACACACACACACACACACACACACACCATCACCACCACCACCACCACCACCACCAACAACAACAACAACAACAACAGGGCATCAATTTTTCAAATACAGAAACATGTAGAAGACAGTTTCCATTGCAATCACTACAGTGAACAAAACTTCTCTTGGAATTGAAAGAACTTATCTCCCAACCTTTCAATCATTTTAAAAAATAACAGGATTCCATTCACTCTTTTGCTCAATAATATTGTGTTTTTCTACAGTATTTTCTTTAGCCATCCATCTATACATTGAGAACAACTACTGCCATAAGCATGGGAATGCAAGGTTTTCTTCAACAGACTGATTTTACTTCCTCTAGTTATAAACCTAGGATGGCTGGTCTGATTCTTTATTATTACTACTATCTGTATGATGGTCATAGTGATGTCTCCTAGGAATGGAGCCTCTGGAAATACCTCTGAGGAACTTTCTTAATTAGGCTGGTTGATAAGGAAAATCCCACCTTAAAGGCAGAGATGGCACCATTTCAAGGACTTGGTCCTGAACTAAATTCAGAGGAGAATGTTTGTGATGTTTGTGAGCATTAGCAATGATCACTCTCTGCTTACTGAACCCCAATGCAAAGTGACTAACCAGGCTTTTGCTCCCAACAACATGCCCCATTTCCCTGGCCTGAAGCCATGATCATCACAAACTGTCACCCAGAATTGACTCTTCTTTCCTCAATCACTTCTTCATACTTATTTTACTACAGCAAGAAGAAAAGTGGCTGTTCAATCCCACAGTCTTTACTCCAGTCGCTGTATTCATTCTCTCAAGTTTGTGAGTATGCCTCTCACTGCACAACCTAGCCTGTTTTATTCTGTGCTGTTGTAAAAATCTGAAGGAAGGGCAATTATATCCCGGTGAAGTTTCAGTGTACATATTTTCTGACACATTTTTTTCACATGCTTGTTTCCATGTATATATCTCCCTTTGAGAAGCATCCATTCATTTAATGCTTATTTGAATAGGATTTTTCTTTCTGTCATTTGAATTTTGTATATATTCTGGACCCCAATCCTTCTTTTAATAAAAAGTTCTCAGATTTTTTCCTTTGTACTACAATACACACTGTTGATTGAAGACTAGGCACTGCAAATTTCTACAAAGTTTAGTAAAGTAACACTGTGGTTTGTGGTGAATCTTGTTGGGTAGATCACTTGGCACACAAGTGTACAGACCTGTATTCAGATGGCCAGAACCCAAGTAAATCCATGGAAGCATACATCTGCCATCCCATCACACCTATAATGTGATAAGTGACAGAGAGTGGACAACTAAAACCACACATACCTCTAGCCTTCTGTATTCCACTGTGAAGAACAGGAAATGAATTCTCAAACATGGTGGAAAGTGAGGAACAACACAGCTGTTTTTCCGAACTTCATTCAGTCTTCTAAATACTGAGATCATATACTTGAGTCACCACACCCAGCTCTGATTCAGCTCTTCTATTACAAATGAGATCCTACCTGGAGTTTTCAAATTTGTGCTGTCTTAAAACTATATGAAACACAATTACTAAAGATGTAGCAAGAGCCCTCACCTGACATGATGAACACTCCTCTCTAACAGGCTTAAATCAAGCAGGTCCTAATGAAAAGTGTTAACATAACACTTAAGCACACAGAAGTAAAATCCAGGTAGTCTACATTGATGTGAAAAGGGAAGCCCTATACTTGTGCACAGCACACCCAGCAGACTTGCAACTTGTCTGGCAATACAAGCTCTTGGAAATAGAACATTCACACCTTGTTAGTGAGTGCCACACCAATAGGATTGTTTTTCCACAGATAGGGGGCATGGTACAGTAATGCATACCTGTCACCCTAGGCCTGGGAAAGTAAGGACAAGATGACCAGAGACTCAAGGCCATCCTTGGCTGCACAAAGCTTGAGGCCAACCTGGGGGACATGACAAGCTCTCAAATGAAACAAAGCATGAGCCATCATTTAATAAATTAACGATACACCTCCCATGACCTAGTGATTCACTTCCTAGAAGGCTGGGAAGATGTCTCTGTGTATTAGAAATCTCAAAGTAGTTTTGTTAACAGCTCTGACTCCAACAGCTAAACCAAAAAGCACCAAAGGTTCAGACACAGAAAATACACATGCAGTTAAAAAGATAAGTCTCCATAACAACAGAAGATAACTTACAAATAGCTGTAGAAACCTGGAGGAATCTCATAAAAATGAGACACACATTATACATAGATTGATAAATACAAACCCAGGAAAACTTTAGAAACATATTCAGTCAAAGAATATTTAAAGTGGTAGGTAAACAAAAGTTAAAAAAAATCAGGAAAAGGTCTACCTTAGTTTCTAAGGAAGAGAATATGACAAGAGTTTGGGATAAGGACAAGTTCAATTGACAGGAAAATAATGTCTCCACATACTCATTATATAATCTGTTATAATATGCTTCTGAATTGTGTAATATTCTGTATCGACACTACACATTGCCTTTATGAAAGATAAGAATTTTAAAATAACAGCTACTTTTTTTATTGTGCAATCCTCTTATTTTACATAGATATCTTGGGAAGATAAATGACTTTTCTCAAAAAGTCTCAAAAAAAAAAAAAAAAGCTTAACAATAAAGAAAAACCCAAGGAGCTGATCCATGTTAACATAGTGTCTATTTATTAAACATATAAACGATTTACAAACAATTTGACAACTATTAACCTCATTAATAATGATGTTGATTACCTCCTTGTGTAATGGAATAATCTGGGTGAGTAGAAACATTTTTAGGGGAAAACAAACTGAATACTCGCAGCTGGCTGGGAAATCACAGCAGCGGGTTGGCACCAACTTTGTTTGAAGTGAGAGATTCTTGTTCTCCAGTCAGAGTCACTTCCCTTACATTGATTTGTGCATGTCAAGATTGATCTTCATCTAAGAAAATCCTTCGGTCTGTTTTTTGGAGACATTCCATACCTGTTTCATTTTAAATGACCTGTAACAATGAAAATGAAAAATACAGTGATGAGGGGGGTTGAGATAATGGAACTAACAACCAGGAAGTCTGAATGAGAAAGAATAGAATGCATATGGTGATTTTGTTCATTTGGGGGAGGGGGTATTGAGATAGGTTTTCTCTGTGTAGATCTGGCTGTCCAGGAACTAGTTTTTGTAAACAAGACTGGCCTTGAATTCACACACATGCACCTACCTTTGCATCTTGAGTGCTGGGATTACAGGTGTGTGCTACTTCAGCCCGGTGGTGCATTTATGTCCTTAAAACTTGTCAGAATGCTTTTGTCCACAAGAAATAAATATCTTTGAGGTTGAGAGTCTGTTGCAGACATATGGGCACGTTTTTCTAAATGTACTGTGACATTCTTGTTTTTATTAGTCATTTACTTACTTGTTGAGTGTGTCTTCTGATCCAGAGAGCATGAGGTTGACAGAGAACAAACTGTGGGGATTGGTTTTCTCTTCCCACCAATGTGGGTTTTAGGGATCAGACTGAGGTTGTCAGCCTTGGCAGCCAACACTGTACATAGCCACAATACTCTTGGCAAGATAGAGGAATATTACTATGCAATCTAACATTAAAAAAAAAAAAAACTTACATATATCTTCACCTATTGTCCTTTCCAGGAAAATGAAAAGTGGTACTAGTGTTTGTTAACCTTGAAACAGTGTATAGGCTAGTTTATCCTGTGTTCTTTAATCAAAAAAAAAACCCTCCTAAAACAAACAATTTTGTAATTTTGCAGACATTTAGGACAATGCTCTTGAATCCCCTCAGCTAGCTTAGACACATGGTGAGGAAAAATCTTACTAAAGGTAAACTACAAGAGACATTTCAGAACAATCATTTCTACAGCATCCTAGTGGACTATCCATGACACTTATATAAAGAGAAGAATGTTTTCAAGGATATTTTTCACTCTGCCATTCTTACTTTGAAGAGGACATTTCTATGAAACTTCAAACTGACTGCCCTGTTAGGTGTGGGGATGACATTGGCTAAGCTCACTAAGAGGTTTTCTCCCCAGACCCTTGAGTACCACTGGGACTGTACCAGTTATACTGCCAGGGCTTGGAGGTTCAGACAGATGAGCCCTGCAGCTCTATTCTCCCACAGTGCCGTCAGCTCCCAATGCTAGTGCTGCTGCCAACTTTTGTCCTCTTACTCTCCAGGCTGTCAAAGTGGGGCTCAGTTTCCCCAGTGGTTCTGGGACACAGTGAACAATGTTTCCGTAATGCTGATCTCACATACGAGCTACTTTGTCACTCAATCCAGGACAGCCACATGATCCATTTATGATTCACCAGCCAAGAGTCTCTCAGTTCTGAAAGTATTCAGTGAGGACACTTGTCAGCATTTGCAGTAGCCACAGCTCCCAGGATGTCAGTCTATAGCATCTTTTTGTCTTCCCCATCTTCTCCTTCTAGAGTACACGGCTCCTCAGCAATAGACAGTGCAGACCAACACTGACCTTTCCTCTCCAAGCCTTAGGCACCTCACATTTCCTTTGTGTTTTGACTTCAATCACAGGGACTTTTTATATCTCTTACTAACATAGAGCTTCTAGAACACTTCCATGTGGGTGTGGTGGTACTGGATATAGGTTCTGGATCCCACACAGGTGTGCTCTAGCTTCTTTGGGACTGTCAGTGCTCCTTGACCTCTGGGTGCTGGCTAGGGCCCTGGTCCTTTCTTCAGAGATGGCACTTGATAGGCATTGGCAGTAGTTAGGACGTTCTCCTCTTTCCAGTCCCACCTCAATTCTTCCTCTTGGCCTGCCTTCTGTCTTTCTTGCAAGACATAGTCCTGATAGGCCTGGAGGCTGCCTCATACAAACCATAATATAGGAATTTCATCCAAACATAGGATTTACATGAATGCAGGAGCAAACAGGGTGTTGCTATATCTCTACTAGATGCATACAATATAGAGAGCAATGAGCTGATCTTTGCTGAATGTGGATGAAGATCACAGTTCTGCTGCTAGATAAGTGAAGAGTGGACTTCCAGGATGTTTCCCTGTGTGGCAGGCACTGTTTCAAGTTCTTTTTTAGAAGATATGACCCCTGCTACATGAAGAACCAACCTAGAATATTGGGGATTCCTGAACACTGTTCAAAAGATGGCATTTTCTGCATCCCCACAGTAAGATCAGGGCACTGAAACTAAGTAAATCGTGTGTTTGTGTGTGTCTGTGTGTGTGTGTGTGTAGGGGGGAGTCCGTGTGTTTGCATCTGTCTTTCTGTGTGTCTCTGTGTGTTTTTCTTTGTGTCTATTTTTCTGTATCTGTGTTTGTATGTGTGTGTGTGTAATAATAATTATAATAAAAAGAGACCTTGAATTTAGAAGTAAAAAGGGAACATGCAGCAGACCTGAGATCGAAAAAGGAACATGGGAGGTTAATTAACTATACATTAATCAAAATGAAATAAATTAGGAAAATATTTAAATTGGTAACATATAGTATAAGAAAAATACTTAAAGCCCTCATTATTTCTTTTGATAACAAAATTGAAAGTCTTTAAATAGTTAAGTCTTTTCTCCTAAGTAGATACTTACCAAAACACAACAATAGAAATTATGGTTAAAAATATCAAGGAATTTTAATGTTTAATAAAAAAGAGAAGAAATGTGATACCTCTGTGATGAAGGTGATGTGGTCATGTACACAATTTCCATAGTAATCAGTTCCCTCTACGTCACATTGCATTAATACATGTGGATCAACACTAAGTATAAACAAAAGTTGGTGGTTGATATTACTATGGTTTTTAACTCATTTTACAAATTTTATAGCATATATCCATATAGTGGCAAAGGGGGAAACAAGAAATTATAGACAAGGCATACAGATATTGTAACATGTCACTATTTTTATTACCTTTTATATATAAAAGTTATGTAATAGAGTATCTTTGTAGATACACAGATAAACTTGACACCTTTTTATGAAGTACTTAAGGTAGGCATTCTAGCATTAGTTTTATAAAGTTATTAAAGATACATTATACAGTGATAAGAACCCATTATGTCAATTTTATTAAAACATTTAATACACACACACACACGCACCACGCACGCACGCACGCACGCACGCACGCACACACACACACACACACACACACAAAACAACAAAGGTCAGAATGATCACCATCATTTGGAATGAGGTACAGGGGTAGGAAGATAAGGTTCCTTGTTATATAGTAACTTTTGGATTTGCTGTTTAAATCTATTCTCCATGTGTTATTTAGCATGTCTCTTTTACATTGTTTTACAAGCAATCATTAATTTATGTTTTGTTAAATGTTTCTGTGCACAATAAAATAAAGCAACATGAACATTTAAAAACACAGAAGAAGAAAATGGAAAAAATATAATTTTCATCTCTAGGAAATATAATTGACCACTCCCCATTCACATGTATCCATACTGCCTTCTTTGTTCCACTCTGTATTTTTCTTTTCCAATTTCTTTGTTTATTATGTTCTGTTCTACATTTTTCTCCTATTCTATCTCACATTTTGTCCTGTCTAAAACTGACCACATATAAATGATGTCATTATCTAGCTTTACTGGTGGCACCTAGTTGTTGTCAAATAATCAGTACTACAAACAATGTACAACATCAAATATTACAATGATAACTTTGATGCATTCTTATCTCTCTATGATAAAAGATTTATTGCTGTTAAGTGCAATACCCGAGATCCTGACACTTCCTGGGCAATGAGTTCATTCTGTAAGCTTTATTGCTATTCATCCCAAATTGAAAAAGGCTAGTTTGGTTAACACTGAATTCACTGCTACTATTAGACCGGATGTGCTCACTTTCTATTTGATTTCACCCTTTATAGAAATGAAGTCAAGATTCATATTCTCGACCAAAAAACAAGGGATCATAAGGTATTTTCTTTACTACCAATAAGATGTCTACCACATGTATCTGTAATTAGCCTCTATTCTATTTTCCTGGTGTTCTAGTATGCAACATTACAGCTATATGCAATGAAATTGTTCCACAGATATTGGCTTAAATTCCAGAACTTCCCTTATGTCATTAGTTTATAGATGCAAACAATATTATCTTCAAATAATTACTTGTGAATGATGCTTACTTCATAACTACATTGAAATGCACAAGAAAAGCCACTTTATACACATCTAAAGCATACTTACAATGTCAATTACAAAATATTCATCAAGGATAGACTAAGCTCCTACTACTTGCAAGGGATTATGAATCCTTAGAATAAAACAACTTCCTAATAACCCAAGAAACCCCCTTCCTCCTACAGGCTTATGTTTCTCGATCAGAGTCAATAATAATGCATTTAACGTGACTCAAAACACTCAAGACACAGTTTATAAATGAGGATTCAAAGGGTGAGAGTGTTGGACATGTCAGGGAGTGCTGAATCCATGCCAATTGGAAGGAAGTATCAGGCACAATCTTAAGCAGAAGCAGACTGATATATTTAAGGACTGCAAGGAGGATGCTTAATCCTGAGAACAGTGACACTGAGTATGTGAGAATAGTCAAGATGGTCACAGGGTCCTATTGTGCAGTACAAAACCACAAGGGAGTAAGGTGGTCTATCTGAAGTTTAAAGGAGCAAAATGCTGGCACTGAGTTGACTGTATGAGGAACAGACCCTATGAAAGAACTAGATTAATTAGTCCATATGAAAAAGCAGGGACCAGTGGGTTGTGAGGAGTGGTGTCTGAGAAGGCACTCACTGCTTCTCATTTTTTGCCCATTTCCACTCTTTGAATTCACGCAGAGCCACTTGGCGACCTCCCTGCTTGTGCATTTCCTGCGATTAGCCCTTCAGTCCCAGCAATTCCACAAGACTCCTTTTACTCATTTCTCTAACAAAATTTAGCTTGCCATAGTTTGTTAAGAGGTATTCTACAGGGACCGGGATCAGACATATCTTCTGCTGCCAGAGGCTATTTGGTGGTACACTTCTGCCCACTATTTGATGGAACACATCCAGGCATAACCACCACAAGCTGAGATCTACAACTAAAAGCATCAAAGTTCCAGGACAGCAGAATTATACCTAAAGTAAGTGTAACATCCTTTGCAATTTAAGCTGATATAATATCTGTGATCAATTGTTCCATGCCTATAATAGCATATAATCTTACAATGCAGGACTTTAGTGAATTATTTTACTTCATATATAGAAGGAATTTTAGCAGAAGAAAATTATGACTGGACCAATATGTACATTTATTTTTGTAATAGCAATGGGTTTCACCATTAACATGATATTCTTAAAGAAATGGTTTGAGATTATAGCAAACAGTAAGGAACTTGTGTAAACCATAGGACACTTAGTAACAAGGATTCACAATATTGAAAATGATAGATTCAAAACATAGATTGCTTAGAAAAAAATGTTCAGAATATTGAAGATGGCCTTGGAGAGCTGACAGGTAAAATACAAAATGTGGAACATAAAAATGACCAAGTAGAAAACAGAATTTGTTCCATGTCTGATGTCTCAATAACCAGAACAGAAACAATGCAGTGCATTAACACGCTAGCAGAAACAGCTCATTCCTGGTCAGAGGAAGCTACTAATAAGTTTAAAAACTGGAACATCAGATAGAAAGACTAGATGATAGAATCTCTTCCATGTCTGAGGAGAATGGCAAGCTAGCAGTTAGAACATTGAACATGCCATTCAGATAATATCTAAGGATGAGAATATTAAAAATATGGAATCATTTGTAGTTGGAGAAAGTAAGAATGAATTAGGAGAGAGGATAGAATCCTATACCAAGATAAGGCAAGGACCTAGAGAATGCTTTAGTGTGTTTCTAGAAAGATTATCTAGGACAGTACAATTAGAGATAGCAGACATAGATTCTAGGTGAATACTCATAGAATCTTTAGCTTATGAGAATGCAAATTCTCAATGTAAACAGGTGCTTTGGCCTTTAAATATGCGATCAGCACCCTTGGATGAATGGGTCCTATATACAGCCAACATTGAGTATAATGACAATTAGACTGAAGCATGGGTAGGATAAGCCTATCTGCAGGTCTGAGAAGACATCAAGATAACAGAGGTCTTAACTATGGTGACATAGAACTTGGGTAGGAGAAGCCATCTCCAAAGGTTTGAACAGATATCAACATGTCAGATGTTATAACTGTAGTAAGATAGGACATCTAAAAAGAAATTGTAGGCAAAGCTTCCCTAGAAATAACACTCCCAGGAATTAATCGAATAGAAGGCCTCAGCCTCCTGGGTTATGTAGAAGGTGTGGAAAAGGCAGACACTGGAGAAATGAGTGTAGATCGACCAGAGACAAGCAAGGAAACCCGTTACCATCAGAAACTCCTTGGGGGGCCTCTCAAAGGCTCCCATGTCACAAGTGGTCCAAACATTTCCAGTCACAGTGGAAGACAATCTCCCACAGTGGAAGACAATTAGAAAATTCTGTGCCTATTATAAAATCTCATATGCTCTGGATGACAAACTAGTGACAGAAGTTGAATCAAACATGACATAAACATGTATTTATTTTGGCAAACCTCTATAAATAGTCAAACACCTAGATTGATAGTGAAGATGAATAACAGACTGGTTGATGGGATACTTGACACAGGGGCAGATATAACTATCATAACTAATAAATTTTGGCCTCGAAGATGGCCCCTGCATGAGGTAAATGTTCAATTCTTAGGGATTGGATCCCTGTTTCAGGTAAAAACAGAGCACAAGATGGATTGAATGTATAGGACCGGAAGGACAGAGAATAAGGTTGAGACCATTTGTGGCTGATGTAGTGATAAATTTATGGGGTTGTGTTCTATTAGAGCAATGGAATACACAGATTAACATTCCTCCAGTATTAGATAAGAACCATAAACGACCTCATGATTGTGGAAAAAATATTATAAAGTACTATACAAGACAGATACCAAATATCCAGGCTGTACAAAAATAGAATACAAGTGCTGAACTAACAGAGGAATCAAAAGTCCTACTTTTAAAATGGCCAACAGAGGAACGTATCTGAGTAGGACAATGGCCTATGACCTCTGAGAATTTAGAAGCTTTAGAAACCCTTGTTCAGGAACAGATAAATGCTGGAGCTATCGAGGAATCAACCAGCACTTAGAATTCTTTATTTGTTATCAAAAAGAAATCTGGTAAATGGAGAATGCTTACAGACCTGAGAGCCATCAATAAAGTTATCCAGCCAATGGGCTCTCTACAGCCTGGAATGCCCTTGCCTTCTATGATACCTAAAGAATGGCCTTTTATAGTTATTGATTTAAAGACTCGCTTCTTCACTATACCTATACAAGAACAAGGTAAAGAGAAATTTGCCTTCACAGTACCTAATTACAATAATTCTCAACCGGTGAAGAGATATCGATGGAAGGTTTTTCCACAGGGAATGCTAAATAGCACCACCCTGTGCCAATATTTTGTACAAAAACATCTAGAAATAATTCATAAACAGTTTCCACAATCCATAACCTATCATTACAAGGATGATATATTGTTAGCTGACTCTAAAGGAGAAATATTAAAAAAAAATATTTGAGAAAGTAAGTTTTACCTCGCTGGGGATTACAAATTGCACCTGAAATATACAAAAAGGAGATTCTATCAACTACTTAGGATATAAAATTGGTCTACAGAAAATTAGACCACAGATCAGGAGAGATCACTAACAGACTCTTAATGATCTTCAAAAATTATTAGGAGTGATTTCTCAAGTGAAAACCATTATTGGAGTAGAAGGGCATGATTTGAAAAACCTGAAAATGGACCTAAAAGGAGACCAGGACTTGAATAGTCCACAAATACTTTCAGCTGAAGGTGAAAAAGAATGAGAATGGGTAGAAAAGAGGATACTAGAAGTACATGTGGACCGTGTGGATCCAAACCTAGACTGTATTCTGGTTATTTTACCATCTAGAGAATATCCTTCAGGGATTTTGATGCAGAGAGAAGATATCATATTAGGGTGCATTTTCCTACCACATATACAGAATAAAAAACTAAAAACATATATAGAAAAGATCTCTGACTTGATTATAAAAGGTAAATTAAGACTTCGTCAGCTATCAGGAAGGGACCCAGCAGAAATTATAGTACCTTTAACTAATGAGGAAATTTCCTCCTTATGGAAAGATAATAAATATTGGCAGAGAGCATGCAGTAATTTTTTTGTGAATGATTAGCAACAATTATCCCAAAACTGAGAGAATCAAATTCATAAAGAAAACGATTTGGATCCTTCCACATATTGTAGGAAAAACACCTCTTTCTGGAGTTCATACATTCTACACTGATGCAAACAAATAAAGTAAGGCAAGATATAAATCAGGAAAAATTAGTAAAGTTGTTCAAAGCCCTTACAATTAGGGACAAAAGGCAGAATTGTATGCCATTCTCATGGTACTTATTAATTTTACAGTATCGCTCAATATAGTTACTCTCAATATGCAGAGAGAGTTGTCTTACACATTGAGACTGCAGAATTTAATCCTGACAATACAGAGTTAACTTCATTGTTTATACAGTTACAAGATACTATCAGAAAAAGTATCACACACCATATCCCATATAGGTCTGCCAGGTCCTCTAGCACAAGGCAATGATGAAATTGATCATTTATTGATAGGAAGTGTGCTAGAAGCCTCAGAGTTTCATAAGAAACACCACGTGAACAGCAAAGGTTTAAAAAAGGGTTTTTCTAACACCTGGCAACAAGCGAAGGAAATAGTAAGGAAATGCCCTACTTGCTCATTCTATAAGCAATTTGGAAAATTAAAATATGTACATCACACTATAGATACATTTTCAGGGTTTCAATGAGACACTGCTCTGAGCTCTGCAAAGGCTGATTCTGTTATCACACACCTATTGGAGTTAATGACCATTATGGGCATACCTGCACAAGGCTCCAGCAGAAGTCTCCAGCAAACTGAAACAGTTTTTTGAGTATTGAAACATAAAGCACATAACTGGTATACCACACAATACTACAGGACAATCAGTGGTTGAGAGATCCAATTGTACTTTAAAAGAAATGCTCCATAAACAGGCAGGAGGAACCAAGACAACCAAACAGAGATTACATAATGCTTTATTAACATTAAACTTTCTTAATGCTGATGAAAAAGGAAAAACAGCTGCAGAAAGACACTGGAAAATAGAAAAAACTTCTCAACTAAATCATCCAGTGTACATCAAGGATGTATTGACCTCAGTTTGGAAACCAGGATATGTGTTACGTTGGGGTGGGGGTTTCTCATTTGTATCTACAGGAGAAGAAAAACTATGGATACCATCTAAGTTAATCAAGACCTGAGTTGAACAAGAGAAACATCTTAATGAAGAGAAATGACAAATCCTCCAACAAATTAGGTCCCATGAGATGTGCAGAGACCTCTCAAAAACAGGAGAAGTGTTCTCTTCTTGTTCTTACAGGAAAACAGAGAAAACCTATCTTCAAACAGCCAAAAGACACTGAACATGTAAGTACCTGTGGAAGGGAAAACAGCTCTGCAGAAACAATCATTTAATGAAGAGGAATCTGATTTATGCAGTCTTTGAACTTTCCAGATAGAAGATGGGGCCCCATGTCATCGTTTCCACTTGACTCAACCTGATGCATCTGAACTACAAACATCACCCTAAAACCGGTTTGAGACTGTTTTGCTCGAGACAACTCACAACTAGCTAGCTGTAACGGTGCACCTTCTTATTACACCCTGGACAGAGTTTCAAATAGAACTACAGTCAAGCATTTTCTGCCACACAGTGACTAGCTACACATGTCACAGCCAGTTCTGTTGAGAAATTTCGTTGCTAAAACTTTTCTTCCTACAGGATTTCATGGAGCAATCATCATCCCATTTTAGCAGGAAGTAACCTTAAGATAACGACGCCCCCTTTCCCTACCCTTGGAATTTGGGGACAATAGTCATTTTCTTTGGGTTGGTTTTAGTTATTTAGGGTCAGGTATGGAAGGTGATGCTTACACTCAGGTTTATCTTTTAGACAGGAATAGGGTATGGTTGGGAATGGTAGGGTATAGATGGGATATAGGTAGATTAGCCTATTTTCTTGTGTATTTTTGAGTAAGAGTGAGATAATAGAATTTTACAGCTTACATTGCTATATATTCTTATTTGTGGTAAGCTATGTAAATTTTAGTTTATATTTTGTTATATTGGGTGAAATCTTTTCACTTATGATGTTTTATGCACATTATTTTTACCATATTCTATGTATGTATACTTTTACTTATGTTCAAGACATTTCGTATATTGATACAATTTATGCACATATATACTTGCCATATTCTATGTAAGTATACTTTTTTATATTCAAGATATTTTGTATATTGATACAATTTGGGATATTTATCATGCTGCCCTTTAAAGTTCTACCACTTGTCTTAATATTTCTACTCTACATCTATTTTAGGGATTTATATGTATGTATATGTATATAGTTATATTGTTTAGGTATTTGTTCCTGCTTTACTCAGGGAAGTTTCAGTCAGTTTTTTTAGCTAAGTTCCTGCGTATTACAGATTATCTTCACTCATGTTTCCTTTACCTATGAGATTATTCAGACATAGATGCTTAGTCTTCAATCACTTCATAGACATGCAGAACATGGCATTTAAATGTTTTAATATTAGTACTCCGTGCATTTTCCCGAAAATATGTTGGAACCTGACTGTTGTTGCTCCTGCTGGAGTTCATTCTTGCCTCAGCTAATGGCCTCTTGGGCAAAGAACTGCCCCCACATTGACTACTGATTTGGACATGCAGTCCTATGTGTTTGCAGGAGACAAATATAGAAGGGTGCTGGAACTTGCCAAGTCAGGGCAAGACAGCCTTCATACCTCCTTGCTGTTGTGTGGTCTGTCGAGTACTCTTGGCCTTAGCCAAAACTGGGAGTACCAACATTGCTGTGAGACCTAAGGTGACTGTCTAGGTAGCTTGCTGTTTCTGTCCTCACTGCACCTTTTTGCAAGTTGCCATCCGCACTTCCTGTCTACCTTAGTATCGTTATTTTCCTTCTCAGGTCTTGATGAGTTTGAAGATTAAACTATCACAACGATAATTCTCTCTTCCTAGTTAGATATATTAAGTACTAGACTTAAGTTTTCCAGCTTAGGACAGCTCTATTGTAAACTCTGTTATGCCTTCACCCTAGGACTAGATATGTAGGTCATTTTGTACTCGATTTTCCTTTTCTTAGAGCACATTTGTTATTCACTGTTTTGTATATAGTTTTATATCAAGCCTAAATCTTTTCTTTAGAGTTAAAGGGGTATTGTAATTGCATATTCACTTTGTCTATTTCTGTGGCACTGACCATGCCCTTTCTTGGGTGGAGCCTGGGTCGGAAGCTACCTGTGGAAAGAGGTCTCAGGAGGAGTCTTGGAGTGCTCTCTTCCTGGGAGGGGGGGCACAGAGTGGAGAGCATCCAGCGGAGCCTGCTGGTGTTAATCTGTCTAGTTTGTAAGTTATTTCTCCCTGAATAAACATCTAATTGGCCTATTTCTTTATCCTGACCCTTATTTAATTGCAATAAAGAGGTGTGGCCACTGTTATAAGTTCCCATGCAAAATGCTGCCACAATTTCCCTTTTAGTCAAAAGAAAAAGGTGTTTAGCCTGATGCAAAAACGATTTACAATGTCAAGTATATTCCAGGAAAAGGAAAGGTAAACATACACAAATTCAAACCTACTACCAACAAGAGCAACATTGAGCAATAGACACATACTACATGTCCAGTATCAGGGTAAAGGCATGACAGAGATTACTCTGATAGCAGTCCTAATCTGGAAAGTCTCAGTCTTGTCTATCTAAGATAAGAGAGGACATAGCTAAGATTGGATAGTCTTCAATCTCATCAAAGACCTGCGAAGAAAAAGAAGAATGCTAGGGTAGGCAGGGAGTCTGAACTTGTGACTTCCTAGATTGGCAAGCAAAGACAGAAATGCAGGCTTCCTGGACAGTCACCCAAAGTCTCACAGCAACATTGACCATCTCAGAAGCATGGACATCTTACCTGTCTCACCCTGACTTGGCAAGGTTGGGAAGTTGTCTTTAAGTTAATCTCCTGCTAGCATATTTGGGACAGCATTTCTAAGATCAGTGGTTGAGGAGTGGCAGTTCTTTCCCAAATAGGCCAGTAAACCAGGAGAGAACGAAATCCAGATGGAGTGCCATTGGTACCAAACATAGACTTGGGAATAGCTCAGTGCTCTCAGGAGCAATTGTGTTTCATGTCAATGAAGTACTTAATTAATGAAACATTTAAGTGTAACGTTCTACAGGTCCTTGAAGACATTGACGATCTAATATCTATTTCTCACTAACCTATTATGTATAAAAGTCATGGCTAACTATAATCTGTAATTGTCAGAAACACAATTGCTCAATGGCTAAAACTTCCCAAAATAATTTAGCAAGGGGAATATATATATATATATATATATATATATATATATATATATATATATATAATGTCTTGACCACAGGTAGTACTGCAAAGTGCAACATGATAAACTATCCTAAATTATTTCAGTATACAAAATATATACATAAAGTTAGTTTTATATTTGTATGCAAAACATCAAATGAAAGAAGACCTTACAGAGTCAACATACAAGAATCTAAAAATGTAAGTTATCTGTAGCCAATAGTTGCTGAAATTTATTCAGAAGGAGATATGTTAATCTACCTATATCCTACTCCAACCATACCCTTTTAAACTTTTCTAAAAGTGATACCCAAGCCTGACCATCTTCTCCCATACCCAACCCTACACAATCTATACTAACCCTAAGTTGGTTATAATTAATCTTTTTCAGGGATGAAGAAAAAAAAATCAAAATACCCATCAAGCCAACAGTAGGGAAAGGGGCATTGTTTTCTCAGAATTACTTCCTGGTGATGGGGTGACAGTGACTCTATGGGATCTCGTAATGGAGAATAAATCTAAATTAATGGTTAAATCTCAGGAGGACTAGATATAGTATTTGCTGATAGTCTCTGAGTGGTAGGTGGTGCTTGTCTGAAGTTCTTATATGAAGCTCTGGCTAGAGTGTTATAAGAAGTTAGACCATCTCAGTGAGCTAATCTGGGATTGTCTAGAGCAGTATTAGTT
Organism: Phodopus roborovskii; assembly: GCF_943737965.1. Classification (NCBI taxonomy): domain Eukaryota; kingdom Metazoa; phylum Chordata; class Mammalia; order Rodentia; family Cricetidae; genus Phodopus; species Phodopus roborovskii. Next base: position 78,699 of record NW_026126742.1, on the reverse strand, counting down.
CCAAACTGGTCCCAAAGTGGTGTTTACTAGTTCAGAGCCATCAAATTGAATCACGTGAAGTTGAATAAGTGTGGCCCCATATTCTCTTTGGAGACTTAAATGTTTTAGGAAATGTTACTGTTCACTGTGAAAGAATCAAACATTAATATCAACACAGAAAGTTTAACATTTATATGTATGCATACTGGGAAAGGTAACAATAAGGATTAAAATTTATGAGGGAAATGTGGATTTTTGAGTTATAGTTTTATTCTGTCTTGTACCAATAGGGCTTTTGATATGAGACAGAAATTCTGAATTATATATTAACAATGTGCTTGAATTTAGAGAAGGAGAGCCATATCCATCTCCAAAGCCAGCATTGGTTTTACATGAATTAGTACTACTGTACTACTAGTGTACTGGAAATGAGGAGATTCAGGTAGATAGATTGTACTAAGAATAGATATTGCTACCATAAGTGAGATTCTTCTTTCTTTGATGATTCTTTCTGGAAAGTTATACTTTCTTCTCTAGGCATCTACAAATTGGATGCCTTTTGGCTTCTTGAAGTTGGATATTTTTTTTTCTTCATGTAAAGACAGAACAGAACATTCCCCCAAACTTTGTGAGGTCTCCATACAAATTGTTGGATTTACCTTGGTGGATGACCTATCATTTCTCCTCATAAGAGATTTCTCCTGTTCAAATCAAATCTTGTTCAACTTTGATGATAATCTCAGCTTTTCTTCTCCTATAGAAACAAAGGTGAAACTCCTTCCCCAATGTAGCACTTAGCCTGGTTTCCATACTGAGGTCAACACATCCTTGAAGTACACTGGCTGATTTAGCTCAAAAGTGTTCCCTATTGTCAAATATCTTTCTGCAGCTGTGTTTCCCTTTTCGTCAGGCTTAAGAAAGTTTAAGTTTAGTAAAGCATTATGTAATATGTTCTTGGAGGGTCTTGGTTCCCCATGCCTGTTTATAGAGTGTTTTCTTTAAAGTGCATCGAGATCTCTCAACATCTGCTTGTCCTGTAGGATTGTGCGGTATACCAGTAATATGCTTTAAGTTATAATATTAAAAAAAAATTTCAATTTACTGGAGACATATGCTGGAACATTGTCAGATTTTATTTTTGCAGGTAAACCCATAATAGCCATTACCTGTTATAGGTATATAATAACAGAATCAGCCCTTTCAGAGCTCTGAGCAGTTGCCTATTCAAATCCTGAAAAATGTGTCCATTTCATGGTGCACATATTTTAATGTTACAAATTCTGCAAAGTGAAACACATCCATTTGCTGGTAAAGCAAAAGGGTAAAGGATTTTGGTTATAGAATGAACAAGTAGGATTTTTTTTAAATACTATTTCCTTAGCTTGTTGCCATGTGATGGAAAATTTTTTTGTAAACCTTTGCTATTGACATTGTGTTTTTTATGTAATTCCAAGGCCTCCAGCACACTTCCTATTAATAATCACTCAATTCCATCATTTCCTTTGATAGAGAACCTTGCGGATGGGATCTGATGTTTTATATATATGTATATATATATATACATATATGTATATATATATATACATATATATATTTGTATACGTATATGTATGTGTACATACATATGAATATGATGAGTCCTCGAGTCCTATTCCTGATTATTTCTTGTAGTTATATAACTAATGAAGTAATTTCTGTGTCATCAGGAACATATTCAGCAGTTTCAATGTGTAAGATGACTCTCTCTGCATATTGAGATTTTGTCACCATATTGGGAGGTTCTGTAAAATCCACAAGTAACCTGAAAATCCATTCATCCATTAGTGATGATCTTATCTTTAAGGGTCCAAGGACCTATTTGCATTCTGAAATAGCATTTTCAACAGCCTGAGACTCAATGAGTACTCGTCTAGCTTCTGAATCTGCCACCCCTATTTATATGGCTTTTGTCAATCATTCAAAAACTTCACTAAAATTTTCTTTTGGGCCTTGCATAACCTCAGTATATGACTCAGTTCCTTCCCCTGTTTCTTCAATCTTGTCCAAAGCCTTCAAGCCTGCTGTATGGCAATAGGAACATGATGCATTTATGGTATGTAGCTTGATTCTCTGATTCAGCATAAAGAATCTCACCAAGAATTTTGTCTTATGGAGCCTTATACCCTTTCTTTTTACCTTGATGTCCAAGGGTTTTGGCCTGGACCCTCCATAATGAATGTGATTTCATTTGAGGACTGATTTCTAGGACAGCTGAGACTAATTGGCTCCAATCATTTGTGATTATTCTACATCTTGTAGACCATGCCAATAACTGGCTCACATATGGTGAATGCATGCCATAAGAATCTACTGCTGCTTTAATAGATTTTAAATCTTTCATATGTATTGGCTGCCAATGGCATTCCAGGAATCCCTATGGATGTTTCTCATTGCCTGGCTTTTCAGTAATAATTACAGGGTAGACCAAAGCAAGTGTTGATGTTATGACCTTTGGTAAGTCATCTCTTACTCTGAAAGATACTGGTGATGTTAAATCTCTTTCATTGTCTTTTGTTTCTACCTCACCTCCTGTCCTATCAGTTTTAAAGTTTTCTGTGGCCTGTAATCTATTCACCATTGTTTCTTGGAGTGTTTGGCTTTCCTGCACATTAAAACTTCCAATATTTCATTAAATCAGTCAATTTCTTATTCTATTCAATCTTATATCATTATAAAGATTTAATATTCTCATCATTAGAGATTATCAGGATGGCATGTAGAGTGCTTGTTGGCTCACTTGCTGATCTCAAGTTGCAGTAACTATATGTGGCCAGCAGGTGTCAGAGGTGAACAGCCAAATGGAGTCCCAAAGCAAAGAAGCTCCTGTCTGATTTTGTTTTTACTGTGTTAAAATCTGTAATTTCTAAGCAACTGAACAAACGTGTGGACAAATGCGTGGCACACAGAGTGCACAGGGAAGTGAGGCAAACTATTGCTGGCATAAAGCACAGAAGTTGCAGGCAATGAGGGCCAACAGAATGCAGAGTCTGACCAAAGTGAACAAAGCTATGACATCCAAATTCAGTTATGTGAGCTCTAGTTGAGTAGCTGGCTAGAGATTTTTAATCTTATAAAATGTGACTAGTTTTTAACTAGCACTGTGGGGTACTGTCCTTTCATTTTTGTGCACATTTGCAGGGCTCTGTAATGCACAGGTGTCCAGTTCCATTTCTGAGAGCCAGCCTTTATACTGACCTTCGTTATACCTTCCCAGCCTCCCAGGCCAGCATCATCTCTATTTGCAATTACACTTCAATTATAGTAAGTGGCATTTTATATACATCTTATACATCATCTGCATTTACTTCTTTCTTTCCTAATTAGGTTCAATATCTTTTGAGATGTGAGTGAGGAGCAATTTTTCTCCATCACTGCTCAAATGTAGAAAATGATTTGTGCTAATAGGTATTGATCGAGGACTGGGATGATAGATAACCCTCATCCAAGAGAGATCCTTAAGCACGGAGTAGTTCTTCTCAACAGGCAACTTTATACCTATGAAATTCAAACTTGTGCTTCATTTTAAGTTTATTGTTAGAGATTTGGTCTTCTAATATAACACAATCCTGAGTCCCTCCCTCCTCCCTCCCTTCTTCCTTTCCTCCCTTCTCTCTATCTTTCTTCTCACCTGCCTTTCTCTTCTCTTTATTATCATCATGATTGCTTTACTGTGATATACTCTGAAACATCTAGTTTATCATTTATAACTATATTCTTCTGCAAACATTTAAATTAATATTTGCCTCTGGATGTATCTTTAATCTGCCTCCTCTGCTGGAGTGTCTAAACTTAAACTGCAGATGCCCCTGGGGAACAGCAGGAACAAGTCCTGTAAGCCAATCACAGTCAGCCACTCACTGCCTTTTAAGTCCAGTTCAGTCTGACTGGGAGCAGATGAAGGGACCCCTGTAGTGAATGTATCTTGATGACTCTTTGTCACTATTTGATAGTTTGTCCCTTACCTATTCTTACCCATTAGCACAGATTGGCAAGATGTTGTTTTTTGTTTGTTTGTTTGTTTTCTTTTCCATTCTGTTTACTGATTTGCATACAAACAGTGTTTGTATGCATACACACTGTTGCTTGCAGGGGATATACACTTTAAATGCAGTTGCTATCAGAATGTTCACAGGTCCCGTGACCTGGTCAAAACACCCCTTTAATAAAAACACACTGTTGAAGGGCTTAGTTGCACTTAAAAATAATGAATGTGCAAACAAAATGTGTCTGTTATGGAATGGGGATGGATCTTGGAGGAGATAGGGTGAGAGTATTGATCAAAATGAAATATGTGAAATTCTGAAAGAATTATTAATAGTCTATTCAAACTTAAATGTTCACAGTTGTAAATGTGAATATAGATACATAGGCTCCTTTAGTACAATCAGTTTTGCCTTGGGGGATTTTGACAAGTCTGTTATGTAAAGAACAACAGATCAAACCGATTGTATCTGGGCAGTAATGCTGACCTGATGCATTCACCCTCCAGTCTGCTTCTGCAGGACAGTGTTTTCCCCAGCTCTGATGGGAGGGTTCATGAAGCACCAAGCTCTGAAAGGCCATAGGCAACACCTCCTTGGGATAGGTGCAGCAGCTCTCATTCCACAGAGGACAAGATGAGAGCTTGCATGGTGTTTTCACTGGCTCCTCGCCCCAGACCCCGACCCCGCCACCCACCATGCTGGTCAAAGATCCCTCTTCCACATCCTGCTGTGCCCCCTCCTGGGACACATAGGTCCTTCCTTGTGGCTTGCGGTTCTCAGGGCGTGGCTGTGTCTGCAGCAATCACTTTCTACCCATTGCCCCAGTGCCATAGGCAAAGGCCACATCCTCAGGTCCCCTCTGTCTTGCAAGGATCCACACCTTCTGGGTCGTGGTCTCAGGAGGCCCCGTCCTGTCCGTGACCAGCAGGCGGCGCGAGGTAGTGTTGGAGGTGCCAGGCAGGACATGTAGCGACCCCAAGACCCAAAGCCCACCTGCCAGCTTCTCGGGTTCTGTCTTTTGTGAGAAGGAGGCCTCCAGCTTCGGAGGCAGAGCGAAGCGGTGGCAGGGATGGTGTTCTAGGCTTGCTGAAGTCGGGCAGCTCGCAGCCTGGTCTACCTTTCTGCCTTGCAGTAGGTCACATGGTCTAGCTGCCCTCTGGCATGGTACATGCACCCCGGGGTTTCTTGGTCTGTGTTAGAGTCAAGGGAGCAAGCTTGGGGGCGCTTGAGGTGGAAATGGAGTGAGCTCTGGGAGCTGGTGGTGGCTGTAGAAGTCTGCACTGCAGATCTGATTTTTGCAGTTGGAGGTGGTCCTGCTGGCGCCTTAGCTGGAATCTGCATTCAGGGATCTGCTAGACATTGCAGTTTCTAAGGAGGCAGTGGCTTTGAGCATCTGGCTGGGACCGTGCTTTTAGCTTTTGCAGTCATACCCATGGATGTTCAGACTGGTGGCCCTTCTGGGTGGAGGTGGCTGCTCAAGTGGTTTTGGCAGTGCAGAAAGCTGCATTGGCTTTATTGCTTTCCTTTGAGGTGTTTAGGCTGTTTGTGTGGGCCCTAGTGGCCAGTAATGGGCAGCTGCGACCCTGGTGGCCATAGCTCTCCACACTGTCTTGTGTGTTTACTATCCTGTAAACTATTGTACCTAATAGCGACTAATATCACTGTCAGGGAGCTTGCAGCCAGTATACGAGTGACAGGGGATTGTGGTAAGGACTGTCCCGTGATACTGTTAAAATTATCTAGCCTAGCATTTCAGCAAACCGCTAGCTTCAAGTCTCCCAAATGTATTAGAAGCAAACTCCATAAAGAGATTCTTGGTTGTCCATCTTCATTTCTGATGCCAGTAGTGTTGCCAGGAACAGTTGTGCCTCACTGTTAAGACAAACTCTAAACCATTTTAAATGCTATGTTCTGTGGGTCTTCGAAAGGTTTGAAGACTGCCGATCCATTTGATATATATATTTGTATACTGAGAAAAACTAACTAACTTAACTATAAGCTTTGACTATCTATTAGTCAAAGTAGATGACTATTATCTATACTGAATTATACATTTTTAAATGAGCTATATAAACACAATACTTAAACAAGGGGAGAAATATACATATCACGAAATTGACCTTAAATTTGTATCAATAAACAAATATCCATTCCAAATGAAAGTATTAATTTCTATACCATAATCCCCTCTTTACCTTTAAAAAGAGATTGGTTGTCATCATTAACCATTTATAACAAATTCCATTCCTTCCAAACTGCTTCCTGCTGGTAAGGGGCACTGTACTGGGGATCCTAATAAGACACAGATCTCCTGGCTGTAGTCTGCAAGGCTGCCTTTTCCTAGCTGTTTTGAATGTTGGATCACCGGGAACACTGTTTCAGAGTGTCTTGTTTGATCAAACCATGTTAATTTGGACGGAATCCACAGCTTTTCATTATGTGGAAACAAAAACAGAAATTCTTTTCCCTACTAACCTATCCTTAGACTTAAATTTGGAAGTGAAAGCATTTTTAACATACATAAATTGGATTAATCCAGCAGCATTTCTTTTAGCATTTTTTGCTATTTCCTCAGCCGTCAAACAATACAAAGACAACACAATAGCATCCAGTATCCAGACTGTGTGTGCTTTCTATCTGCATGTGACTTTTTTATTATTCTATTTCTTCTACTTTTATTTTTTTCAATGTTTGAGACTGGGTTTCCCTGTGTAACTTTTACCTGTCCTGGAATTAACTCTGTATACCAGGTTCACATTAAAATCACAGAGATCTCCTTGCCTCTGCCTCACAAGAGCTGAAATTAAATTTGTGTACCATCACAGGCATCTACTCTCTTTCTATTTTTTTTTAAATCACTTTATCCTGTTTCTTTTTCTCTCCCTACCCTAAGTATATTTTTAAAAATACTGTAAATCTTTAGGGGTTTTTCTTTATCTGAATCTGTCTTTGTTGTTCTGTTGCTGCAGATATTGCCTATAAAACACAAACAGGCGACTCAGCACCCACGTGAAGTTTATTGAGAGAGGGGAGAGAAAGAAGGGTAGCTGGTGGCCAACTGAAAGCAGGAGAGAGGGTGTGTGTGTGTGTGTGTGTGTGTGTGTATGTGTGTGTGGCACTTGCTTTAAAAGGGGGACTTGTGCATATGTAACTGAGTCCCCTGCCCAGCCTGACATAGTGATGATATGGCCATGAGCTTCCTGCCCATTGTCAGGGGCTGGGTCAGTAGGCTGCTGGTTTCCAACATTCCCACCTTTTATTGTTATTAAAAAGGTGGGAGTTGGGCATGGCAGGTTAGGGGATAAGGACTTTGTGTTCTCAAGACTGCTTCCTGATTACGTGGGGGCATAGATAATCTTTGGGGGATCCAAGAATGCTGGGGCACTGCCATGTCCTGGTAGCTGAATATCTCCCCCTTTCTTCAAAAGCAATGACTTTCAAAATATTTTACTCAGGTTTATCTATTATATTAAACACATTTTATTAAGATTTTCATTAGAGTTTTAAAATTTCAATATCTCAAAAGGCTACTAGTTATATTAACAAAATTGTTTTGTTCAGGCTGTTCTAAACTTGTGGAAGATACTGTCAGCAATGAATGATTTCTAGAAATATAATGAGGACATATATGGAGGAGGAGAAAAATAGTGGAATAGAATGGACTTTTGGGAGTGTGTTGACCAGATTGTGTTGAAGGATTAAAAAAAAAAAAAAAAAAAACAGGATATGAAAGTGAGCCCCTGAGTAAAGAGGAGTGGGATATTAGCAGATGCGAGGTAGGATTCCTGATATATCATTTTCTAGGACTCAGGAAGAGGACCCACCCACTGTTTCAAAAAATGTTGTATTTATATATGGTATGGATGATCTTAGTTTCCACATATGGTTTAGTTTTTAGAAATCCTGTTTATGTTTTTGTTTTCAAATTTAAGAACATTTTCCTTGTTATGTAGTTAGAATAGCCTGCTGTATCATAGATAAAATAACCAAATGTATTCAATGTTGTATTGTAAGGAGTAAGGTTTTTCCTCTCACCGCCAGTCTTTTCCAGCTGCCACGCCAGCCCCAAATAACACACAGAGACTCTGTATTTGATATTATGTTGTTGGCCAGTTAATTCTTTCTTTTCGACTAGCTCTGTCTTTAGTATTAACCCATTTCTATGTATTTCCACGTGGTCATACAGAGAGCAGAGGAATGGCGGTTCTGTTCTCTCCAGACTCTCCATCTTGACTCCTCCTTACTACTTCCTCTTTCCTCCTTGTCTCCTAGGCCAACCTATCTTCCTTTCCTATTGCCAACAGTGCTTTATTCATTAAGCAGTATGAGAAACATATATACATAATGGCATCTCCCATCATCTCATCTTTTCTGTCTAAATAAAAAGAAGGGTTTTAACCTTAACATAGCAAAATATTTCACATAACAGTTATCAAATAGGAATCACTGTTAGCACTATTTAGTCCATTAACATTTAGCAAAATTAAAGGAAACTATTCTATCATTTATCCTATATTTGTGAGTCTAAAGTCCTATATATAACTTATCTTTAAGCTTAACTAAGGTAAACTATATCTATAAGTATCTGTCTTCAACTCCTTCAAAGACCTCAGAAGGATAATATATAAACTCTAGAGATGACAGAGACATCTTGCCTGGTCAGTCACCTGAAGTTTTTCTGTAATCTTCCATCTTAACCCCTAGGCCATAGTGGATCTGGCAGACTCTTCAGCAAAGGAGGAAACTTTAAACTGTCTTCTTGTATTGGCGTTTTGTCATTCATTTTTCTCTGTGTACTGCAGATTGTCTGGCAGACCCTTCCATGAAGCAGGGCCTCTGTAGCAATGTCCATCTTGAATCAGCAGTCACTTTTCTATGGGTCCTGCAAGTCCAGTTTATATAGCATAAAGTAAAACAGTCCAGACAAGAGCAGTATCTTATCCAAATGGCTAGTCTTGCCATATTGGAAGTAAACTTCATAACGAGTTTCTTCAATGTCCATCTTCCTTTTTGATGCAGGTGGTGTTGCCAGCCTATATGTCTCACTGTCAAGAAAAACCCTACACCATTTTAAATGCCATATACTGTAGGTCTTTGAAAGGTTTGAAGAATGCCTATTCATCTCAATACATCTCTGTATATCTTGATATCTAACTAACTCTAAGCTTTGACTATCATGGGTAATATCTATAATCTGTACTACATTATATATTACATTTCTAAATGAGCTATATAAACACAATATCTAAACAAGAGGAGAATTACACATATCACAAAATTGACCTTAAATTGTATCAATAAATGAAAATCATTCCAAAACAAAGTATTCATATCTATACCATAATCCCCTTTTTACCTTTAAAAAGATATTAGTTGTAATCATTAACCATTTACAACCAAGTCCATTTAAATGAAAACAAACATTTACAAACAATATTTGGGAATTTGAGCGTCGTTCTTTCCAAACTGCTTCCTGCTGATAAGGGTCGCTGTCATGGGGGATTCTAAGAAGATGCAGAAATCTAGGCTGTAGTCTGCAAGGCTGCTATGTCCAGCTGTTTTGAATGTAGGATCACCTGGTAATCTGTTTCGGGGGGTCTGGCTTGCTCAAACCACATTAGTCTGGAAGGAATCCATAGCTTTTCATTTTCTGTGGAAACAAAAATAGAAATCCTTTTCCCCAGTAACTTGTCCTTAGACTTAAATTTTGAAGTCAAAGCATTTTTAAAATATATAAACTGAATTCATCCAGCAGCATTTCCTTTAACAGTGGTTGTTATTTTTCTCAGCAGTCAAAAGATACAAAGACAATACAATGCCATACAGTATGCAGATTCTCTCCATTTTTATGTGGCCTTTTAATTACTTTGTTTCTTTTACTTTTTATTTTTTCATTTTTTAAGACAGGGTTTTTCTGTGTAACTTTTATCTGTCCTGGAATTCTCTCTGCATACCAGGTTTATTTTCCAATCACAGAGATCTGCTTGCATCTGTCTCCCGAGTGCTGAGATTAAAGGCATGTGCCACCATACCCAGCTACTTGCTGTATTTTTAAAACCATTTTAATTTCCTGTTCTCTCCCAAGCCTACATATATTTTAGAACACACTGTAAACCTTTAGATTTTTTTTTGTTGTTGTTGTTTTTGTTTTTGTTTTTTGTTTTTATGTGGATCTGTCTGTATTGTAAATCTTTATCTTTTTCTGTCCACGAGTCTTTTATCTGGTAAGCAACAGCATTGCTAAAATGAAAGTCATAGCTGTGTTAACCGAGGTCTTATCCAAGATGGCTATTTTACCACCAGTAAAAGATTTTTCCCATTCTGTAGGGAGCTGTTTTGTCTTATTGTGTTCTTGTTTTACAGAAGCTTCTCAGTTTCAGAAGGTTCTGCTTGTTTGTGATACTCGTGGTCTATATAGGAAGTGATTTCCCGTGCCTATGCATTCAAATGAATGTTTCTCTTCTATGAGGTTCAGTATGGATGGATTGATATCAAGGTCGTTGATCCATTTGGACTTGAGTTTTGTGCATGGCAATGGATATTGATCTATTTGAATTCTTCCACATGTTCATTGCTAGGTATACCAGCACTATCTGTTGCATATGTTTTTCCTTCTTCCATTTTATATTTTTAGCTTCTTTGTCAAATTTATGTGTTCATAGGTATGTGGGTGGATATCAGGTTCTTGGATTGGATTCCATTGGTCCAACTGTCAATTTTTATGCCAATGCCAAGCTGTTTTCATCCCTATAGCTCTATAGTAGAGCTGGAAGTCGGATTGTGATGCCCACAGAAGATCCTTTATTGTACAGGATTGCTTTAGCTATCCTGGGTTTTTGTTTTTCCCATATGAAGTTGGGTATTATCCAATCAAGTTCTGTGAAGAATTTTGCAGGGATTCGATGAAGATTGCTTTGAATCTGTAGGTTATTTTTGGTAGTAGTTCCATTTTCATTGTGTTGACCCTGCCTATTCAAGTTCAAGGGAGGTCTTTCCATTTTCTGATATCTTCTGTAATTTCTTCCTTTCAAGACTTGAAGTTCTAGTCATACCTAACTTTTGCTTGTTTGGTTAGAGTTATCCCAAGATATTTTATGTTATCTGTGGCTATTGTGAAGGGTGATTTTTCTCTGATTTCCTTCTCAGTCTCTTTTTCATCTGTACATAGAAGGGCTACAGAAATTTTTTAGTTAATCTTATTTTCTGCTACATTACTGAAGGTGTTTACCAGTTGTAGGAGCTCTCTCTAAGAATTTTTGGCATCACTTATGTATATTATCATGTCATTGGCAATTAGTGAGTGATTCACTTTTCTACTTTTCCAATTTGTGTGCCTTTGATTTTTTTTTTTTTTTTTTTTTTTTTTTTTGTCTTCTTGGTGTATTTAGAAGTTTGAGTACTATGTTGAATACACATGTAAAGAATGCACAACCTAGTCTTGCTCCTCATTTCAGTGGAATTGCATTGAGTTTCCCTCCATTTAGTTTGATGTTTTCTGTTGTGTAACTAGATATTTCCTTTCATGCATATAGGTATTTCCCATTAGGAACGGGTACTTTTAAAGTTTCCAATAGAATTGCTCTGCTGAAAAATGTCAGATTTGAAGGATCACATACAAAAGTAGCTAAGTTTTCACTTCAAGTCTTTTTTGGTTATTTAATCTGATAACATTTTTTACTTGTATTTGTATGCCATGAATTGTTTGTCTTGATGTGTTCTTCAGATAGACTGTCCAGTGTTTTCTAGTGACAGTTTATTATTCTTGGGAGGTAATAAAGTGTCTTATTGAGTAACCATCACGTTTTCTGAAAAGAGGAGAAGAGAAATGAGTACATGTTTAAATGTTTTGTTTTAATTAATAGATTTATTTATTTATTCATTAGGCACTAGGACTGAAACCCAGGGCCTGGAAATACTAGCCAAGTTACCCTACCACTGAACTATGTCTCTGTGCCAAAAAAGTGAGGACTTGCCACAGACTGACCCAGTTAGTGGTCACCACCATGGGAGAATGAGGGCTCCAGTTCTCAGTTCATTAAAGATTAGGCCAATGACAGACAGACAGAACACACAGAGATGAAATTTGAATCTATTGAAAGTTTACTTCAGATATATACACATGATTTAGGAACTAAGATTTGACCCCATGCCAGGTTATACATAGTTACTTCTGATAAGCGGTTACATGTTAACAACTTATCTTGAAATAAAAGAAGAGAGCAGGAAGTACTCTGTGAGAACCATGTGTCCTCCAGACAGTGGTTAATAGCCTCAGACCTGAGGCCAATTTATTCTTAGAATCCTGCTGAGAGGACTCCCTTGCAAAAATTCAAAAGTTTACAAAGTTTAATATATTTATGGACAGTCAGGACAATTTGGCTTTTTCTTTTTTAAGTTTTTTATTTAAATTTGAAATAAGCTTGTTTTATATGTCAATCCCATTTCCCCCACCCTCCTTTCCTCTCTTGTAACGTCCCTTCTATTCATCTTTGGTTGAGGTGAGCATATAATTTTTGCCAATGCCTTGTTAAACTATTTGTTTTGTTCTATAATGAAGGAGGATGCCTTCCCTAGCTAATATCACCATAAAGACCATCTACATTTAGCAGTCTATTTCCCGGATCATTGTATACTCCTGTATATGGCATAGGAGGGGTTGTAGTCTTGAATATTTGTGGAGTTTTCCTGTTTACTGAAGACGCCCACTATTGTCCTCTAAGTAACTAATGCTTTCTACCATAAGCCATAGTAGTAGGAATTAAGAGGCTGCTCTTCCAAGTTCCTGGTGATCTCCCTGTGTCTTTTCCTACTAGTTTCTGAAATTTTATCCTTTCACTATCCGCTATCCACCAAGACTTGGCCAGGACCCGTTGGTTGACTAACTATAGCTATAATCAAGAAAGAAAAGGTTCAGAACCCAAATCCACAGAATTTGATCAGCGCAATGGAACATCTGGCAGAGGCAGGCTGCCAGGGTCCTCTGGAAGACCAGGTTCCTTGGAACATATGCCTCTGGGCTGGGAACGTGGTTTTCACCATGTCACACAGACTTTACCGGAGTTGGTGTGGATAAGACCCATTTCCGGAAGTTTTATTTGAGGTTTGCAATGATGTATTTAATGGATAAGTATATGGATGTATTTGTTGTGTTGGTGTGTAGATCACTCAGAAACTAGTAGGGAAAAGACCCAGGGACTACCTTTGTGGCTCTGCTGAAGAGTTAATATGTTCGATCACTAACCCACAGTGTGCGTTAGTATAAGAAATAGTAGCAATAAACAGTTGGCTTTAAAATCTTTTAAATCATTGATGGTTATTTCCAGTTATGTGAGATACAAAGGTAAAAATAACTTGGATGACTAATAAAGTCATGGAACATGAAATGGTATTTTAAATGATAGTAGGGTTATGAGTTGCTCTGCAGAATACTGTGCTGGATATTTTTAGCTGTGTTTATGGATAGGACACAGAAATCATGCTTGACTATTACAGAAAGGACACTAGTATAATCTCTCCCTTGACAGAGTATCATTTTCAGAGATGTGTGGCAGACCTCTCTAGATGTCAGTTTTGAAGTTCTCCCCATGTGCTCTTTGTTTCAGGATAGTTGATATAGTCAAGAAATATTTTCAAGGTAGAAAGTAGGAGCCATGCTAGCCGGTAAACACTTATATTTCATTATATAGTTCAAAATTAAAAGGAAATAAGAAAGAAAGTCATCATTTTGTGTAATTAAGATTATCAAACTCTCCCTGATGGGAGTATTATACCATGTCAAAGAGAACCATTATTTTTTCTGCAGATAGATTTCATATGTGGGGGAAGAGGAAATTAAGCTTCCATTCAGACTCTGTTGACACCTGCCTTTAGATTAATAATGTTTCAATAGTATTTAGAAGAAATAAAAATTTAATTAAAAATTCAAATTTTTAACAGAATGTGCATGCATTTTTTGATGAACATTGTTGTCCTTTAAAAAAATGAAATAAAATAGATGAGAAAGAGAATTCCGGTGTGCACAATATAATTCTGAGGCTGACATTCCAAGAATATAGATATCAAGTTGAAGGTAAACAGCTTACCACCCCAATAAACAGTATTCACTTTGCATAAACTTTGCTTTAATCACTACTTAATTTTAGATAAATTTTCTATCTTAGTATCTTATCCTCAGGCATTGAAATTGATATTTAGTGTACACTTTTAGTGTATTCTTTATAGTTTAACAATGATATTATGCAGATAATTGAACTATTCTAACTTTCCTTGTTTCTTTCTGCTATTTCTCTATTCCCAACTATTTCTTCATTTTACTTCTTTCTGTTGATGGTTCTGTAGATCCTTTTAAACTCTTCAAAAATTACAGAGTTTTCTAAGTTTAAATTAAATTTAAAGGGGAATTGCATGTTTTAAAATTGAACAGCAAAGGCATTGAGGAGTGAGCTACTTTAAGAAATGTCCTTTGGCAGGTATGGTCTGCCTGCTCAGTGGCAGAGGCAGGTCGATCTAGTGAGTCCTCGGCCATTGTGTCTGCACAGCAATACCAGGCCACTCATGGTTAAACAAAGAAACAGAAAACTTTCTTCGTTTGTGGTTAGGATTTTTGTTCTTAAAAATTTGCATCTTGAATTACTTAGTGTTCCTTCAAAGATGTATATTCCCTGCATATTTGTATAGGTAATGAGCAACCCACCAATAAGTAGCTACAGAAATTATCTTTGGATGAAGATTTCAAGTTAATGTTATAACACTTATTTCACAGTAAAAATTTTAAATTTTTAAATTACTAGATATATAGGTTTTGATACTACCCTATGGTTTTCTAAGGTTGTCATTAGGTAAATCATAGTTTTTACAATGTTAAACTTATTCCATGAAGTTAAATGATTGTAATATTTTTGTCGATCCAGAGATTCAAGACATGATTCAAAACCTTCTAAGTAACAGATGAACACAACTAGTTTCTGACATTACAGATAGGGTTAAGTAAGGGATGTGGGGTAGTAAATACATCATTTGCATTTTTCTTTATTATCTGATGTTTTGTCAGTCATGACTTTCTAAAGTATGTGAACATAGAAAAGGCTAATAGAAACATAACAGTAGCCATTTTTATGTTTCTCTTTGAGCATTTATATTAGTACCTGAATAATTTCCCAGAAAGTGAACAATATGTGACTCTCTGAGATGGTTTAATAAGTCATGATGAAGTATACATGAACATCAAATATTGAGCAAATGATAAAATTGTATTTAATATAGATGCCTTCCTTAGTTTACTTACTGGAGTATTAACAAAGGCACTCTGTAGGACAGTAGTCTATCACTGAGCTATACCTTCGGCCTGTTACATGTAATATGCTTAAGGAATATTTTAAAAAGATACTTCATTGTCAGCACATAACTTATTATCACATAGTATCACCTGTGTCAGTTTTCTTCTAATATAGTTATTTTATAAAGTGTTCTTAAAAATCAGGTAAGATGATATCTACAATGTACTATTACTCAGTAGCCATGTCACAGAAATAAAGCACACATTGTTGAATTTCCAATTTTCTACTCTAAATTTCAACTTGTAGAAAAATATGGCAACAGAAACCTTCATTTATTTGAGATAGTTTCTGTCATTCTGTTCTTTTAAAATGCTCAGGTAAATTTCAAAATTTGTAGTTGTATATAGGAGTAGGACCCAGCAAAGCAAGAGCACACAGGGAAAGTCAGCCTTGGAAGGACTTGAAAGGGTTCATGGCCAAATTCTCAAGGGAAACAGATGACTATGCCCTCTTCCAGTAGAGTCACCTGACACACTTTAGTTCTTCCAGTACGAGTGCAATAACATGTTCACATTGTGTACCAACAGCATTCACTTACGCCTAGAATTCCAAAGTTTTCTGTCAAGTAGCAAATAGGCAACTCAACAAGTGTTCACACAGACTAGACCAGTGTTATCTGTCTTGCAATGGTGACACCAGTTAACAGTAGGGGATGTCTCTACTAGCACAGAGAGCTCTTTGTTGGGTTTCTGAATTATTGCCAAGAGAAAAGCTTCTAAGTACCCCTTCAAAAGACAGATATCTCAACACTGTTCTCTAAACTGTCTTCTGCACATTGATTAATGAGACCTTTAAAAACAGCCTTTGATTTGTGCATGCTATATTTTTGATTGTTTACTTCTTTGGCTTTTGGCATAGCCCAAAATACTGTTCCAAAATAAATCAAAGACTCAGGCTTATTGTTAATTCTGAGGGCCTGACCTTATCTAGGGATTTTTCTAATCCTTCTACCTTTTCTCTCTGTGCTTTTATCTTTCTTACTTCTGCATACTTCACTTTCCTTTTTCCTCTGTGTCTGGTTGCTGGGCGGCTGGGGTATGGATGGCTGGGCCACTGGATCAGTGGGCCCTGAGGTCCTCCTCTCCTTGTCCTCTTGCGGCTCCAAGTCCTCTGTTCTCCTTCTCTATATGATCTGTCTGCCATGCCCTTCTTTCCTTGCTTCTGCTTCCCTGTTGACCATTCGGCTCTTTATTAGGACCACCAGGTGTTTTAGACAGGCACAGTAATACTGCTTCTCAGAGTTAAACAAATGCAGCACAAACAAAATTAAAACACCTTGAAGTAATATTCTACCACAGTCGTGACTGCAGACCATGCCAAGTCCTGGACTATCAGCTCAGGACAGCAATACATCAGCATTTTTCTTCCATGTTTCAATTGTTTCTTTGAAACATTTTTTTTTCTGGTAAAGTGAGAGTTCCTATGGAAAATAAGAGCATTGCTAATACAATTTCATTCTCATGAGTACCAGAGTGAGTCACTTGTAAAAAGGAAATAAAGTGTTTGATTCAGGGCAGCACAATTGAGGGGGATTAAGAAACAAACTTGATGCAAAGTTCTTTCTTTTAATATAGATTTCAAATTTTCAGATTGTATATGTATGTCATTGTTTTTCTGTTTAAAATCGTTCACAGACAGCAAACACATGATGTGAAATTTCAGCTAGCAGAAGAAAATGTGGTAGGAGAGAAAGCAGAGTTATTGTCGGTTGGCTCTCAGACTGCTTTACAGAACACTAGTAAATTTTAAGTGTGGAACACATTAGAGTATTGTATATCAAATGTTTACAAATGTGTTTTGCTTAATTTTATAATTTTGCTAATTTTATAAACTTGCAGTTTCATGGTCATCTTTTGTTCAGTTTTCTCCTCGTTAAAGTGAAAATCCTGACTCCTCATCTTTTGTCCTTAACGTTTCTCATATTTTAGGTTCTAAATTGTTTGAAGTTAATGATGCAAATTTGTTATATTTAGTGATTCTATAACCACAATGATAGAAAATGTGGTCTTGAGTCACTCTGGATTTCTTACTAATGAGAATAAAATGTCATAATAAATGCATGTATGTAAAGAATAACAAGTATTTTCTGTATACACACGTAGGTCTGCTTTGTAACAAAGAAATTTGGAGTAAAGTGTGCCTTTGATTCTGTTCCTGTGACACAGACATCAGTCAAGAGATCGAGGTGTCTTCTCTGCCAGAGAGTGAAGAAAGTAAAGAACATGAAAATCCAGCTCAGGGCTTTTAGAGCCCCAGGAACTCCTTACAGCAGTCGTTGAAAAATCCAGAACTGCATTATGGAATAGAGAGCCCCTGTCTTCAGGGAAGCATTCTGACAATCTCCGAACTGTCAGCACAACCAAGGTATCCATCTGTGCACTGTCTGCCATGTATCAGTATATCCAGAGTGATTATTTTAACGGTAAAATATACCTTCTTCAGAGGCATAAAAAGAAACAGGAGATCATTCTGTGACTTTTAGATATGTGAAATGATGTCATTGAAAGACATTTACCATAGGAATTTTGCTTATATTTTCAGAAGGATGCTATTCTGCAGGACTAAATCAGACAGTGGTGCATGTTTGTTGTGTAAGTTTTGCCTAGTCTTCACTACTTTGATGTGGCCAGTACATTAGAAGTGTAAGGTAGATCATTGCACTGGATTTCTTTCACTTTGTGATAGAATGCTGACATTCACCAATGTCTAAAGTAAACCTGTATCTTTTCAAAGTGTGGCTTTCTTGGCTCTCTCCACCTACCTTGATTCCTCTTTTCCTCATACCTGTCTTCTAATCTAAACATTTTCCTTTTCTCTGGGTCTTCAAAGGTCATGGGAAACACACCACTCCCCTTTTAGTAACTATCTCACTACACACCACTCCTCATCACCCATTAGTACCTGCTTTTTCATATGGACTAATTAATCATTCCTTCCTTTGAGTCTGTTCTTTACACAATAATCATCAGCAGGAGAGCATTTTGTGCCTTTAAACTTCAGCAGACCACCTTACTGCAGTGTTGTTTTGTTCTGCACAATAGGACCCTGTGACCATCTTGACTATTCTCACATACTCAGCCTCACTGTTCTCAGAATAAGCATCCTCCTTGTAGTCCTTAAATATATCAGTTTGATTCTGCTTAAGAGTTTGCCTGATACTTTCTTCCAACTGGCAAAGATCAGCACTTCCTGACATGCCCAACACCCTCACCCTTTTGAATCCTCATTCACAAACATTGTCATGAGGGTTTTTGGTCACCTCGATGAATTAGAATTGATTCTGATGGAGAAACATAAACATGTAGGAGGATGGGGGAGTCTTCAGTTATTAGGAACTTGATTTATTCTAAGGATTTGTAATTCCTTACCTTGATGAATGTTTTATAATTTACTTTGGAAGTGTGCTTGAGCTTGTAACTGGTCTTATGAAAAATGGCAGATTTATTCTGACTTGGACTACTCTGCTGCTCTAGGACTTGTGTAGTCACAAGCATTTGTTAATGAAACCCAGCACTGAGTCATTGACAGCAGTCTTATTCTTTCATTCAAGATCTCCATGTAGGCTTTGGAACTGTTCAATTATTGTCACAATCCCATAAAGCCCCAAATTCTTTGAGAGCAGTGATTCTCAGATAGTCCTAAACATCAAAAACTTGGGAGACTTTTCATAGTTTAGTTTATACTTTTAAAATGTGTGTAATAAGAAATAATTTGATTATATCTTTGGAGTCACATGCGATTTTGTGTATTTACCGAGATAACTAATCCACCCAGCCCATGGATTGGCATGTAGAAACCACTAAGTTTTCACCATTGAGCAGTCGGTGAATTTTAAAAGTCTTTTATTAGTGACTGATTGGTGATTAACTTCAATTGGTGATACTTTTTCCAATGTGTGAGGAGTGGTGGCTGTGGTGGGGTGATGTCAGGAGAATGGAAAAAAAGCTAGATTGTTTGCTCTGCTTTTGGGGTAGTACCAGCATTCTGGCCTCTCTCCTTTTTGTAATTAAGAGTTTACTATCCTCTGTACTATTAGAATTACAATAGTTGTTAAAAACAGAATCTTCATTTAGGAAATATTTAGTGACATAATGCCAGAACCTTCTTAAACAAATATATGAGATTGAAAAATCCATGAGTTTTGGAGCCATCTGACTTCTGCAATAACTTTTGCCTGTGTCTGTAATCATGAATAGATACAACACTTCTAAAATCAACAGAGACAATAATAGTCTCCCTCAGGTTTTTGAGAGTTAAATAAAGCAGAAACTGTGAAGAGTATTGAGTAGATGCTGTGGAAGGATGATTAGATTTACAATAATATTTAGAATTTTCTGCACAGCAAAAGAAACTCTCAGCAGAGCAAGCATATAGCCACCAGCATAGAAGAAAATCTTTGCCTTTGGGAGCTATTATCCAATATTGAGAAAAAAATGCCAAAATTTATCACACAAACTTCCAATTAACAAATGGAGTAGTGAAATTAACAAATTATTTTCCAAAGAAGAAACAGGAATGGCCAATTATAAGTGTTTGTAAAGAGAACTCCACATCCTTATCCTTTAGGGAAATGGACATTAATGAGATTCCTCCTCACACCAGTCATAATGGCTGCAATCAGGAAATCAAATGACAGCAAATGCCCACAAGGAGGTGGGAAAAGAGGAACCCTTTTTCACTGACAGTAGGAGTGCAAACTAGTACAAACAGTATGAAACTCAATAGAGAGATCTCTTAGAAATTAAAAATAGAGCTAATGTATGCCCCAGTTATACCAGTCCTGGGCATACACCCAAAGGACCCCATGTCCTACATCACGTAATGTTTATTGTTTCTCTAACCACAGTAACAAACAGTGCAACACATTAAAAAAAAAAAAAAAAAAAAAAACTAGACTCTGAGTGTAAAATTGGTTGCTGTAGAAGATGGCTGGCAGGGGGACAAACGAAATCATTGTGACTTGAGGGCAGAAAGGAAACAAGGAGGGGAAATGGCTTAATGCAAGATGAGGTCACAGTAAATCCAAGGAGGAGAATATGCTAAAATATTTTTGCTAGGAAGTGCCATAATGGTACTGAATGCCGTACATATACTATGTTTAAAATTATTTTTTTAATGAATGAGATTTGTATAATGTGACTTTTCTCAGACATTTCAATGTAATTATGAAGCAAGCACATTCACAAGTAACTATTAGAAGGTAATAATGGATGCATCTATAAACTAGTGACATCAGAAATGTTCTGGTTTAAGCACATATCTGTATACCACTTTATTGTGCATTGATGTAATGTTGCATAGTATAACACTAGGAAAATAGAATAAAGGATAATTACAAATACATGTGGTAGACATGTAATTGGGTGTACAGATAACATACTATGATCCCATTTTTTTAGTAGAAATTATGAAACTTGACTTCATTTCTATAAAGAATGAAATCAGATAGAAAGGGACATGTGGAAACATCAGGTCTAATGCATACGAGTGAATTCAGTGTCAACCAAACTGGTCTTTTTCAATTTGGCATAAATCCCAATAAAGCTTACAAAATGAAGACATTGCCGATGAAGTGTCCAGGAATTTGGGCATTGCACTTAGCAGCAATAAATCTTTTTATCATAGAGAAATAAGAATGCAAGCATTAAAGATATCTTTGTAATATTTGATATTGTAGCATTGTTTGTATTACTGATTATTTAAAAATGGCTAGATACCATCAGAAGCTATGTGGTAAAACTAGGCAACGACATCATTTGTATATGGTCAGTTTTAGACAGGACAAAATGTGAGGGAGAATTGGATAAAGAAAAATAGAACAGAACAGAATAAATAAGAAATTGGAAAAGACAAATGGAGACTGGAACAAAGAAGGTAGTATGGATACATATGAATGGGGAATGGTTAATATTATTTCCTAAAGTTGAAAATTGTTGTTTTCTTCTCCTATGTTCCTAAATATTCATGTTGCTTTATTTTTAGTATGCATGCAAAGCATTTTAGAAAAACATAAATTGATGAATGCTTGTAGAACAATGTAATAGAGACATATGCTAAAGACCACACAAAGAATAGTTTAAAAACAGGAAGTCCAAAAATTACTGTATAACAGGGAACCTTATCTTCCTACCCCTGCTCCTCATTCCAAATGATAGTGATCATTCTGACTATTGTTGTTGCTGTAGTTTTGTGTGGAAATGTGTGTGTGTGTGTGTCTGTGTGTGTGTGGTTGTGTGTGTGTGTGTGTTCTATGTGTTTTAATAAAATTGAAATAGGATCTTTTCACTAGATAACCTTCCTTTAATAAGTTTATAAAACTAATGCTGGTATTCATATCTAAGATACATTATAAAATGGTGTAGGTTTATCTGTTCATCTACAAAAATACTATATTACATTACTATTAAATATAAAAGTTACACAAATATATGACCTATATTACAATATCAGTAAGATTTGCTGTATGGTTTATTCATTTCCCCCTGCCCCACTATATGTATATATGCTATAAACTTTGTAAAATGAGTCAAAACTCTTACTAACATCAACCTCTGTCTTTTGTTTATAGTTAGTTGATCCAAATGTAATAAAAGAATGTGATTCAGCGGGAACAGTTTACTGTGGAAATTTTGTACATGAGCACATCACCAGCATCACAGAGTTGTTACATTTGTTTTCTTTCTTATTAAACATTTTAATTCCCTGATATTTTTAACTGTCATTTCTATGAATGTGTCTTGGTATCTATTTAGTAAGGAGAAAAGATTTAACATATTTAAAGACTTGCATTCATTTCTTAGCAGAAGAAAGTTACCATGATGGCATTTTTTTTTTTTATATGCAACTATGTTACCAATTGAAATTTTGTCCTGATTAATTTATAGTTACATTATCTCCCATGTTCCCTTTTCATTCTCAGATCTCCTGCATGTGTTCCTCTTACTTCTAAATTCATGGACAATTTTTCTTAATTTGTATTACAGGCACACACGTAAACATAGAGAGACAAACACACGTAAATACAAATACAAAGAAAAATACACACAGTGACACACACACAGCAACACACACAAACTCAGAGAAAAACTCAGACACACACACACACACAAACACACACACCACTTAGGTATCCTTAGGAAATCAGTTTCATTACCCTGATCTTCCTACTGTGAAGAAACAGAACAGGCCTTCTTTGGAACAGAGTTCAGTAATCCCCACAATCCCAGGTCCTATAGCTGTTGGATAGTTCCTCATGTAACAGGGATCATACGTTGTATAAATCTCTTGGAACAGTGTATGCCACACTGGAAGTCCATTCTTCAAGTGTCTAGCAGCAGAAATGTGATCTTCATCTGCATTCAGAGAATACCAGATCATTGATCTGTCTAATTTGCACATCAAGGAGAGATATAGCTATATCCTGTATGCTCCTGCATTTATGTGAATCCTTTGTTTGGATGTATTTCCCATATTTGGCTGTGTGATTGTTGTTCTAATGGTGAGATGGAGGCAGCCTCCAGGCCTAGCAGGACTATGTCTTGCAAGGAAAACAGATGGCAAGCCAAGAGTATGAAATGAGTTGGTACTGGAAAGAGAAGACCTTCCTTCATACTGCCAGTGCCTCTCAAGTACCATCTCTGAAGAAAGGACCAGGGCTCTAGCCAGCACTCAGAGGTCAAGGAGCAGTGACAGTTCCAAAGAAGCTAGACCAAACCTGTGTGGGACCCAGAGCCCATTTTCAGGCCCACTCCACCCATGTGGAGGAGTTCTAGAAGTTCTGCCATAGTGAGAGATCGAAAATGACCCCCTGATTGAAATCTAAAACTCAAAGGAAATGTGAAGTGGTTGAGGCTGGGGAGAAAAGGTGAGTGTTGATCTGTGCTGTCAATTGCTGGGGAGCTGTAGACTCTAGAAGAAGATGGAGAAGACAAAAAGATGCTGAAGGCTGACATCCTGGGAGCTGTGGCCACTGCAAACGATGAAAAGCACCTCTGCTTGAATGTCATTATTAAACACTTTCAGAACTGAGAAATACCTGGCTTTACAAGCATATCTGGATGATGTGGCTGTCCTGGATTGAGGGACATAGATCACATATGAAATATCAGCATCATGAAAACACTGTTCACTGTGGCTGAGAACCTGAGTGGCAAAGCCCTGAGTACTTTTTTCTAAATAAAATGTTATATATATCAGGTGGTACATCTGATAACATTACACAGAATATCACCTCTACATGTAATTTCATCAATTAATTTATATAGTTTCATTAAAAATAAGAGCCACATAATGAGAACTTGGAAAGTTTGATAAAAAAATCTTAAATGTCTATCAGACACAGCTTGACATCTGTGTAAAACTACTGCTTATTTTCCTTACAGTTCATATCTCAACATAATAAAAGCAACATATAGTAAACCAACAGTCAACATCAAACTGAATGGAGAGAAGCTTAAGGCAATTCCTCTAAAAGCATGAACAAAACAAGGCCGCCCATTCTCTCCATATCTCCTAAACATTGTACTTGAAGTTCTAGCTAAAGCAATAAGACAACAACAGGGGATGAAGGGGCTATAATTGGAAAGGAAGAAGTAAAACTGTCACTATTTGCAGATGATATGATAGTTTACATAAGTGACCCAAAAACTCAACCAGGGAACTCCTATAGCAGATAAACACCTTCAGCAAACTAGCAGGATACAAGTTCAACTAAAAAAAAAAAATCAGTAGCCCTATTACATACAGAAGATAAAGGAGGAACCTAAGAGATTCCTACAAGGGTCCCCCCCCCCAGAAGGGGAAACAGAAAAGATCTCCTGAGAATATTGGGAGTGGGAGGCAGTGGGTGAGGAAAGATTTAGGAGAAAGACAAGGGGAGAAGAGGAGAACATGTGTGACAAGGAAGATTGTGTAAGGGGAGGAATGGAGGAGAGCAAAAATAAAAAAGACAGATTCCATAACAGAGGGAAATATTATAGGTTTGAAGAGAAAACTGACTCTAGAGAAATTTTCAGAGACCTACAAGAAAGACCCCAAGTAGCAATCTATGCAACAGTGGAAAGGCTACCTTAAATGCCCTTCCCTGGTAATGAAATTGCTGACTAGCTTACCTGCCATCACAGAGCCCTCATCTAGGAGCTGATGGAAAGAGAAGCAGATACCCACAGCTAAACACTGAGCTGAAGTCCTGGAATCTGGTTGCTGAGAGGGAGGAGTGGGAAAAAAATGGAGGCAAGACAAGACTATAGAAACCCACAGAGACAGCTGACCTGAACAAGTAGGAGCTATCAGAACCCCAGACTGATAGCTGGAAATGCAGCATTAGACCAGCTCAGACCCCCTGAAGATGGTTCTCACTTAGAATGCCTTGGCAGTCTAAGTGACCTCTGACAGTTGGACCAGGATGTATCCCTGATACATGAAAGGATTTAAGAAGCACACTCATTGAAGGGCACTTCTTAGCCTAGACACAGGAGGGAGGGTCTAGGCCCTACTCCAAATGACATAAGAGATGTTTTTGTTCCTTCCAGGAAGGCATCACTCACCCTGCAAATTGGGGGAGGGGGATGGGATAGGGGAGTCAGGGGGCATGGGAGAGAGAAAGGGAAAAAGAAAATGGGAATTGGGATCCATATGTAAAATAAGAAAAAAATCAATTCTGAAAACAGCTGATATCTCAAACAACTTCAAAGAGGTAGCTGGTTTTCCTTTCCTTTTCTTTATTACTTTTCAAAACATTTATTTATATTCATGTTGTAACTCCTGTATGTCTGTGTACCACATGTTGCCTAGAAGAGACTGTCAGATCCCCTGGGACTTGGGTTAGAGTCCATTTTGAGTCACAATACAGGTGCTGGAATAATATGGGGCTCCTCTGGAAGAACAACCAGTAATTTTAAGCAGAAAGCTATCTCTCCAGCTCTTACTTAATTTTCTTTGTTAAAATAAGGCAGAGATTTTTAATTGGAAGCTATTCAGGGATAGCAAAGAACATAGGTCACAGATGAAGCAGAAGAGGTGACAAGCTCAGGGAAGCTCAGACTCTGTTTGCTCCTGCAGCTCTACAGAGGAGCTAGGCTTCATCTTAGTGCTGGCTTCTGACCTGCCTGCCTCTTCCAGTCCTCACTGTAGGTTTTTCGCTTCTCATTCCCTCCTTCACCTTGTATGGGATAAGGTAGGAGGTAAGCACTGTGGAAACATGAATGAAGACAGCACTGCCTAATGGCAGCTCCCTGTCTACTAGGTGAGAATAGAATACATGGAACTGATAGACTACCTGGACTTCTGATGTGACAGGAGTTAGCCTGTAATGTACAGAAATTCCAGAAGTCTCCATGAAGTAAGGGAGTTCCTGTCAAGCACACATCTCCCCACTTTACAAGTTATTTGAAATGGGGTGTCACTAGTTCATTGGAACTCACTCTGTAGACCAAGCTGGTATCAAACTCACAGATATTATCCTGCCTCTGCTTAACAAGTGCTGAGATTAAAGGTGTGTGCCAAGAAGTCTGGCACATCCCTCCCTTTTTTCCCCTGCAATGGGTTTGTTGTATTTTGACCCTCCTTAAACTGGACACTGAAATAGGCAGTCAGAATATTTTTGTTCTATTTTTTTTATTTCAATTTACATTCCAACCACAGTTCTTCCTCCCATCCCTATTCCTATACCCCTCACCTTCTCCCTAGCACACCCCATATCCCCTCCTCCTCACAGGTAATGGCTCCCATGAGGAGTCAAGATAGTCTGGCAAAATAATTTGGGGTAGGCCCAGGCACTCTCCCATGCATTAAGACTGAACATGGCATCCCACAATGCAGAATGGGCTCCAACAAGCTATCTCATGTATCAGGTTTGTATTGTGGTCCTACTGCCAGGAGCCCCTCTGATTTTCCAAGCTTCACTACAGTCTCCCACATGCAGAGGGTCTCTAGTTCAGTCCCCTGGGGTCTCCCCAGTTGTATGTCAAGAGTACTTGAAATTCCATGTGCTTGGTTCAGGTGTCTCTCTGTAAGTTTTTCCTTCATGATCTTGACCTTCCTTTCTCATATGTTCCATTACTATTGAATAAGTAACAAATTATTGAACTTGGCTGGAGTAGATATAGTAATGTTTCAGAGAGGAGTGGACACTGTTAGGACTTAGAGTACATTGAATTATGAGAGCTGGACATCCCTAGTTATACGTAGTTTCTCTGGCTTAAAGCTTAGAATCAGAGCTCCTTTTTCAGTTCTAACAGTTTCTAATGGCATAGGAAACATATGCTATAGCTATAAATATATGCTGTAGTTAGACCCTAGAAAAGCATTAAATATCATCCACTATTAAAAAAATTGTACTTGAATGAAATGATGATTTCCACACAACAGTCATTTACTGAGCACCTCTGCAAGATTGGTACTGGGCATTCTTCTGACAACGGCATCTCTGAGTTTTCTATTGATGAGTTACTTCCTTGTCCTCTGTTTAGACGTCTGGGAGTGTAGAACACACATTGGAAAGATCAGAGAAGGGGCAGGCTGGAAACTTAGTGGTGTTGTTTCTTACAAAATGGATTTCTGAACATACTCCATCCCATAGGTGTCCAGAGATTCTAGCTGATTTAAATGCTGCCTCCCTGACCTCCCCTCAACTCGAGCATTACAATCCTGGCAGAACTCTGATAGATTATATCTCCCCTATGGAGGCACTGCAAAGACGACTTGGGTCTACTTCACAGTTAGGTGTGATGGGAGATGTCATTCTGTAAATATGTTTCGCTTAGTTGTTAATGAATACAGTTGGGCAATAGGAAAACAAGATAGTTGGGACTAGGAGACTAGGAGGAGAGAGGAAGATGTCGGGAAGGGATTCAAGATGGTGGACTGAAAGAAAAGATTGCTCAGGCAGGCCTCTCTCTGAAAAAAATGAAACCACACGGAAATACTTAGATTAATAGAAATGTGTTAATATTTAAGACAGAGCCAGCCGATAAGAAATGAGTAACAGGCCAATAGAATTATATCTTGTGTGTTATGTGGGGCTGTTGCAGCGATGGGAGCAGAGCAGCAGGGAAAAACATACTCATAACACAGGTGCTGGATTTTAACCACTTTTTTTGTGGTCGCTGTGTGAAATTGTAACTCCTCAACATTTTCCTTTCTGTTAATCGAATCTTGTAGCTCGGAGTATAAGTTCACAGCTGGTCTCAGCTTAAACTCTCACCAGCAGAGAATCATCTCTTTATTACTCCTATGCTCTACCAGCAACCCCTGACAGAATGGTTTGGTGCTGCCTTCATTGGATTCGACAAGAAGCATGATGAGCACTGCAAGGTACACTGATGTTGAGGCCCACAGGAGCACCTGTTCCTCATATGGCGGAAAGCAGTAAGGTGTAGAAGGCACAGCAAGCCCTGTCCTATAAAAGGAATACAGCCACTGTCCCCATTGCTGATCGTCCATCTTTCTACATGTCATTTACCAAGCCATCCCTGGTAAAGCACTGTAAGCATCATCTTTCTCTCCTCAAAAGTTCAGTATTGTAAATTCCAGAAAGGTAGAATTTAAAGGGCTAGATAAATGGCTCAGCAGGCACTAGGCCTCCATACCTGAGTACCTGAGTTCAATCACTATGACCCACAAGGTAGGAGAGAAGCAATTCCCACAGTCTGCACTCTGCTCTGCACTGTCAGATATCATCTATACACAGAGATAAAAATGTAATTTTTAGGAGAACATTTTTTACAGATAGACTTTGTAAGAATCATCTTTTATCCTTCAGAACTATCCACAAAGTGTCATACTTCATATAGTGGCAGAGTCCATTCATCACGGAATAATTCCTGTGTTCCTTAACTCACTGTTGTCCCAAACACTGAGTCATTTTAGCTTAAGTTATGTCCTAGATGTCCAACTTGATGTTTTTTTTATTATTTATTCTGTGTGTGATTGTTTGCAAACATGTCAGTCTGTGTATCACATGTGTGCCAGGTACCTGCAGAGGCCAGAAGAGGATGTCAGATCACTTAGAACGAGTTTCTGATTATTGTGAGCTGCCATGTGGGAGCTGGGATTAAAATCCAGGTCCTCAGAAGAGCAGCCAGTGCTATTCAAAGCCATGTCTCCAGCTCCTTATCATTTGCAAGAATTCTCTTTCTGTGAATACTACATACTGTAGACTATAGTTATCTAAATTCAGTTTAGCCCTTTATTCAAGAAGTCATTTGTTTAACCCAAGCAACCTTCAGACCAGTCATGAATCACATTAACATTATGGCAACTGCTTTGCTGTAGGAGCAGTCATGGTGACTTTTTAATGTTGTCAGCCTCTTAGAACAAGTTTGAGTTATGGAGGCTGAAAAAAATGGCTCTTTGCGAAAGGACATACACTGTTGTTCTAGAGCTTAGCTCATGGTACACATCTCGATTCAGTAGTGGGTTTCTATCTCCCCCAATTACATAACAGTTTCACTGTGCCTTTGTAAGAACTATCCATAAGTGTTTTGAATTCTAGAATTGGTATTCTCATGATTAGTTCGGATTTTCTCTCATTTAGTGTTCTTACACCCAAAGAAGCCTCCTCAAAAATCTAGACATGGATGTCAGCCCCCTAAATATGAAATTCTATCAATAAGGTCCCCACCATAACAGGTTTGACTAAAATGACCATGACACAATGAACCTTGAACAAGTCACAATCAAATCCCATAAGGATTCACCAAAATATAATCAAGTGGGACCAGTAATATCCACATACACTCTTTGGTATTCATTAGTTTTAGGAAATGTGGTCATCAGAGTTAGTCCAAGGTCTCAGCCATTTTCCTTTAGTTGTACTTCAAGTTAAAATTTCAAAGGACACCTAAAAAGTGTTTGATTTCACCTAAAGCTTTTGGCAGTGAGTTTGTTCCTTACCCTCTCAGGTCTTTATATACATAAGTGGCCCTCATACATGAATAACCCCAGGTCTTTGAAGAATTTTAAACTTGCAAACCTAGACTCTTCAGGACTGGTCACCCTGGAGAAATGTTTGCTTCTGAAGTTAATACCTAGGTACTAGTTCTGTCAACTACAACTATTTCCCAGAAATAATTTATAATACAAAAGCTTGGCTTCCACACAGTTCTATGGAAAATCATCCTATCAAAACTATTATAATCTGTTTTAATGTCATTAGGTTTGCTAAACTTTCCCCATTAATAAGAAGGTTCAAATCATATGACAGTATAATTGGGTATGAGTAGGGTATCACTCCCAAGAGAACTGAACCAATCAGTCAAAATTCCAGATGTCCTCTACAATGATAATAGAAGGGGATTTAACACACCCAAAATAACATCTGTACTGAAATCAAAATCTACAAATACAGAAGCTGAGAAATTATAAAATGCACAGGGAAGTTAAGTCTAGAGCAACCTTAACCATGAACTACCCTGAAGGATTGAAATTGATTTGAAATTTGATCACATGACTAAAGGTCCAGGAACAAGGGCAGTGTACTACTAGAAAAGGATGAAGAAAGAAATCAAAGGGATAGTCCCCAAGCCCAGAAATAATCTGATTGCTCCCTGGTTCTCAGCAAAGTTCATTAGTGCAAGCTAAGAAAATGCTGCAATAACACTAAAATGTGGGTATGAGGAGACTCTGCAAATCACCAACTTCATCCCTTTCTCCCATCAAAATAATTCAAGACATTACTAGATCATCAGTACAAAATTCATTAATGCTTAGTAAAGGTGTGACATTCTTGACATGAGGCTAGGCAAAGACAATGGCTATGAATGTTTTACTAAGTTGAGTATTTTGGCTAGGCCCAGCTTTGTAGTGCATGCTTTTAATTCCAGCAGTAGTCATGATGCAGATACAAGCCTGTCTCCATGAATTGGAAGTCCACCAGATCTACAGATTGAGTTCCAGTCCATAATAGTCAGACGCTGTCTCAAAAGAAAAAGTATGGGGGGGATATTTTTTTTCTATCTTTTTTTTTATTTTTTATTTTTTGCTAAGGAAAACACAGAATTGAACATGGCTTGTCACCATGCTTGCAAAGTCCATTGAATAGTTATTTGTGGGAGCCACATTTAAGGGAGAAATGTACATTGGTCCATATGCAAGACAAGTCTTGCTTAAATAAAAAGTTAATTATCTTTTAATAATCCCAAATAAGAATCCTAACTGAATTAACAAAAGACTTAAAAAGTTCAGATTGCTTACAAATATTTATAAACAAATAACAAGCAAGGACAGAGCAGTGGCTGGATTGAGATGCTGCCTTAAGCTAAGCATTGCCAGTAACTTCTACAACAAGGAAGGGTCAAGGAAGCTTCAAAATCTTCAGAAAGAGTATGGCTCTTCCAACACTTTGATTTCAGACAACTGACCTCCAGTACTGCAAGGGGACAATATTGTTTCTCAATACCCAGGTTATATTAGCTATAGAAATTCTAAAATACTAATACCGATGGTGAAGAGTCAAGATTGTGATT
Source organism: Phodopus roborovskii (assembly GCF_943737965.1). Classification (NCBI taxonomy): domain Eukaryota; kingdom Metazoa; phylum Chordata; class Mammalia; order Rodentia; family Cricetidae; genus Phodopus; species Phodopus roborovskii. The sequence continues at coordinate 47,898 of NW_026126742.1, read as the reverse complement.
AGGGCAATCTCTCGACATATTATTAAAAGAATTAATAATGAAAGCTGCCCAGAAATGGAATATGTTGGTGCATTTGGTACAGTGCAGTCCATGACATGAAGACAGTGGAGACAGACACCAGTTTAGTGATGCCTCCTCTCTCCTTATAGAAGCTGAAATGCTGAGCTAATGGTGCTTTCAACTGCTAATCTACAAATCGCTGTATCTTATGTTAAGCATATTAGATAATGGTATGAAGTTCAACTAATAAAAGGCATAGGTCAAACACAGTCGAGCATTATACAAAGATTTACTCTTAGATTTATGAAATATTTCATTTTACAAAGATCCCCTTCCCAGAAATGTACTCAACAGGCATGTTCCTCAGGGGGTGACATATTTATCCCTCTGTGTGTTTCTCTTCCTCTCTCTCTTTCCCTCACTCTCAAATCACTCTATTATCTGTCTCCATCTCCTCCCCTCTCTCTTCTGTCTTTTCTGCATCCCTCTACCTCTCTCTATCTCCTCTCCTCTTTCCTACTCCTCTTTCCTTTAAATATAAGTATACTTATGTTTAAAACTGTCTAGATGAGAAGCCACAAAAATTATCTTAAAGTGATTTAAAGTGGTCCAATACTGAACTAGATGTATACATACAAACCCAGATCAAGGCAGAGTAGAGTTTCAAAATGCTTTCATAAACTGACTTATATAATTCATACCAATGACCTTTATAAAACACTCTGTTATGTTTAAAGCCAACAAAGAAATGCAAATTCTAACATTTAAAACTTCTATTGTTAAATGAAAATGAAAAACATAATTAGAATTAGAGTTGCATGTTTACCAGTTGCAACTGTGTAACAATTTTCCTACATTTACCATGACAGTTTTTACTTTTATACCTTAATGTATCCTTTCTAAAACTGGGCCCCAGGCAGGGAAATCTAGCCATGACTTTCCTGAGGGGTCCTGGCCATTCTCATTATGGTTATTACAGTAAGTCTCCATCTTAATATTTCTTCTATGACCCATCAAGCAAATTCAGAATCTTCATCAAAAAAAAAAAAAGGAAAGAAAGAAAGAAAGAAATAAAAAAGAAAAATGATCAAGGACAAGATCATTTCAGGTTCAAAATTACACACACACACACACACACACACACACACACACACACACACCATACAAACACACAAATATTCTCCACACCTCCATTCACCACACCTCCACCAAAGGCAAATATTATTTTAATATCCTAGTTATTGTGAGAATAAAAAGGCAGTAAAAGTTCAGTGTTATCTGGATCATGATAGATGATCTGTCATTCATGGTTTTAACACTCAGTCAGGAAAAAATGAGCGGAGAAAGATGGGTCAATTGTATTGGTAAAAGACAAATAAAATTCAGTCTGAAAAACTGAATTTGTCAAAAGTCAGTCTCAACTTTTTCTGACAAAGCAGTCAAATGTGTATAACAATCTACCACAAGTTCCTTCAAGAAAAAAAATATTTTGTGTCTTGGTAAGAAAAGCAAGCTTTGCCATGTGCCTTACACTAGTGCAGTTCAATGGGAGCCTTGGAAAGCAAAGAATGGCAGTCTGGACTAGGTTGAGAACTTGTATTAGAAAAACAAAAACAACAACCACAAAGAAAAAAGAACTATCCAGCATAGGTGTCTAACATTGTGAGTGCCTGAAGTGACACACTTAGAGAGAAAACAAGATGCTAAAAAGAAAACACCTGGAAAATGAAAATTAGACTCTACAAAGTTCTATCAGGAAGCCCCATGCATCATACAGGAAAGCTAAAATGTGCAGCACAAGATATGACTGACAACACACAACATGCTCACAAGTTGTGATGGCAGAAATGAAAGCAGAAGGGAGATCTGCACTGCACAGCACCCAGCTGTGGGGAATGTACTTTGCCATTCCTGGTGGGAACAACTTCAGGGAAGGAAACACACACAGTGTCACAACATTAACTTCTCTATGTACTATGGCCTAGATAAATTGCAACAGTATTCAACACAGAGTGAACAAGTTACACCTTTAAAAAGGAGAAAGCTGACAACTGGGTGGAGAAGAGTATAACTTACAGTACTCCAAGCTACTTAAAGACACTACCTTAAGTTGTTTTTCCTGTTCTTTGTCATGGCCTGACTTGGCTTTTTCTGCTGCCAAGGCATACTGGAGTTCTTGGGCTTTCTTCTGTTCTCTTGCTTATGTATCATTAAGCAAATACATTTCATTTGCCTTTAATCTAAGTAAGGAAAGACATGAACTGAACATTATTTGGATGAACAGCGTCATGATAAAAAGGAGTTTGCACTCCTATATTGAGGCATATTATAAACTGTCACTACAGTGTGTCAAGGCAAGGCTGCTTCACTTCAAATGAATTTCTATTTCTAACAATTCAATTTATTTACTATTGTAAATGATAACCCAATTCACTACCAAATAGAGAATACTAACACCTTTTATCTTTTCCTGCACATAGAAATCATGTGAGTGTGTGTGTGTGTATGAGTGTGTGTGTGTGTGTATGAGTGTGTGTGTGTGTGTGTGTGTGTGAAATCAGTGTCCAACGTAAAAATATGTGCACTTGCATCATGCCTCTGGGAAGCAGAATATCTCAGTATTTACATCAGTAACATAATCTTTCCCATGCGTGTTCAATTCCAAAACCTGCCAGTTACTCGTTTCCCAAGGTATGAGATTACACATTAATAATAGTTAGTCATTGGCAAGATCAAGGGCAAAATCCTATCTAATAAATGCTGCCTGGAACAGTAATCATAGCAGAGGACAAAATAATTGCATTTTGAATTTGGAAAAAAAAATCATTTTCATTGTTCTACTCATTCTTCTCCTATTTAAATTCCATTCTTGCTGCTGCTGTATGTGCTATGTGCATAACAATTTTGACAAGCCAGGGCAATTCCTTCTCTGATGCTCATCCTAAAGTAGAGAGGCACACCGGAATATTTCCAGTTCCTTTAGGAGCTCATGCTGGGCCTTCAGTGTGGTTTCCAGCTCTAGCTGTATCCCTGAGAGTTCACTTTTTAATTCCACAACCATCATTATTTTCTGAACTGAGCTGTTCCTGCAGCCCAGCCTTTCTATCTTTCATGCCACCATGTTGACCTTGTGGGGGATAACTGAGCCTCAATGGACCTAAATGACAGCAGGCCTAGACAGATAGTAAAAGCATGCCTTTTAAGTATTTTCTCGCATCCATTCTGGGTTTACCAGAGTGATGTAGTGGACCTTTGAAGAGTGACCATATTACCTCAGCACATGCCAGCTCAGTGGCTCTCCTCTGAGGCAGGCTGGGGTTGGTTCCTTGACCACTGGCCCTCAAAAGCCAAAAGAACTATGGATACATACTAGATCCACTACCAACAGCCCCATGAACCACCCAAGCCCCCTGACTGGCACCCATGTTAGGGTGCTTACTTTGTTCTTCCAGGTTCCCCCAGTATAAGTCTGCAATCAGGGTGTTCCCACTTGCTCACGTCAGCCATTTCTGTGGGTTTCCCCAACATCCTCTTGACTCATTTGCTCATTACTCCTCCCTCTCTACAACTGGACTCCAGGAGTTTGGCTCAGTGTTTAGCTGTGAATCTCTGCTTCTGCTTCCATCAGCTACTGGGTGAAGGCTCTATGATAGCATTTAAGGTAGTCATCAATCTCATTATAGGACATTTAAGATAGCCTCTCCATTATTGCTTACATTCTAAGTTAGGGTCATCCTTATGAATTACTGGGACTTCCCCTACTGCCAGGCTTCTTGTAAACACAGAAATGACTCCCTCTATCAAGGTATCCTTGATGTCTTTCTCTATTCTTTACCCAGAGAGAGAGAGAGAGAGAGCGAGAGAGAGAGAGAGAGAGCGAGAGAGAGAGAGATAGAGAGAGAGAGATAGAGAGAGAGAGAGAGAGATAGGAGAATGGGGGATCAAACCAGAGTATAATGAGATATCCAATCTGTGAACTTGAGAAAAGCAGACAAGGTGCAAGTGTTCGATCCTTCTGTGCTGGCTAGAATTCATGGTGCTCCCATCTCATCCCCTTAGTGTCTGGAGTTCCAGGATGTACCACCAGAAACAGACCAGTTCGCCTTTTAAGACATGGAAATTGCATACATGGTGCTGCTGTAGTTTGCAGTTTGTATTGTGTCATTAGTGAGGCATATGATGCTTGCATACTCCTGACTGATGGTAAGTCTAACCAGGGACTCAGATGCAGCAGACTATTAAATTTCCCCATCAGTCTTGTAACTATCTATTGTTTTTGGGGTTATATCAGATATTTTTGTTAGAAGTTCTAAAATTTCACCTTGATTTTTCCCAGTATCTTTATGCCAGTTTATTAGTATACAGTTCCATTCATTTGTTTCATCTTTATTCTGGTTTTCTGAGACAGGGTTTCTATGTGTAGCTTTGGAGATTGTCCTGAAACTCTGTGTAGATCAGGTAGGCCTCAAGCTCTGTCTGCCTCTGCCTGCCAAGTGTTGGATTAGAGGCTTCACCACCACCACTGGCTCATTTGTTTCTTTTAATTTGGATTTTTAAAACAAAATATTTATAGACCTTCACAATGCTTAAGATATAGATGAAAGTATGTAGGTATAATTTATATTATTTTTCCTGTTATTAAAAAGGCCATGTAGTATATGTGAGATCAATTCATTAGATTCCTTAAACACAATGAAGGAAACACATCCTGATCACATTTGGCAATGGAGGATTTGTGCAAGCTTGTGGTGTGATGTAAGCTATCCAAATATGTTATCTTTGTAACTATAGAGTTAATGTATTTCCAAGAAAGAAGAGAATATAACAGCCAGGTTTCATGGGAAACCAAAATGACCCTAAAGTCTAATGTCTGGAATTCTCTTAATTCATAAGATGTGTTGATTTCCAAAAAAGAGAGGAAGTTATTCAGTTTGTACATTCCTTTTCAAATCAGAACCTAATGGTTTGAATTTTGTGCTGGTCTAACTAAGGAGCGGTGCATCTTCTTTGAGTATCTAATCTTTACATTAGTTTGAACACTTCTACACCAGCAAGATTTATTTCTCTCGAAACCACCAGCCCCATCCAGCAGTTTTAGCAGCAAGAGTGGCACAAAATATTTCTATTTAGAATACATGTATTTGATTCTGAACATAAAGTCTACATGGGCTTTTGTCACAACTATTTGGGAGCAGAGTGTATATGCTGTGACCTTTTAGTAGTATAAACATCCTGGAAGACCTGAATTTTGTGTTCATATATTCAGTTAGTAATTAACTGCAGTGTCTTGGACTATTGGCCTATGATTTCATCTTTTTGTAATAGTAGCACCACCTTAAGTTTCTCCGATTTCATTTAGGTTTTATGCCACTTTGACCAATTATAGGTCTGCTTTATGACTTTATTTTTAAACTACTTTTATTTTGAAACTTAAATTAAAGCTGTCCTATTTTATTGAAGACATTTTGTAAATATATATTTAATCCTTTGAAACTCCACTGTAGGTGCTGGGGTGGTGGTTCAGTGGGGAAAATGACTGCCACACAAGAGTGAGGACCAGAGTTTGCCTCCCAGGGATAGTAACATTGAACAGGCACAGCAACAAGCCTGGGACACCTAGCTCAAGAGGCATCCATGGGCAGGACGTGTTGATAGCAACATGACTTAAAGAAGTAACCTCAGTGTGAGGGATAAATACCCAGACCCAGGGGCACAGTTGAGCTGTGCTGGATGCAGAGTACATTGAAGCTTCTGGTGATGACTAGCCTTTTGAGGAACACTCTAAATGATTATTATATAAAGGTAGGCTGAATTAATTAGTCTTTGTGCCTTTTGCTCTGGAGGGGAATGAGTAGTTAGGTCACTAGAAGGTTCTTTAGGTGTGACTAATTTTGTAGGTAGACATACCAGGTCCAGGTAATCAGGTGACCCAATGTAAAAGAGATTCTTAACAAAATGACAGCCAAACTGACCCTTTACTGTGGCTTCTCTAAGTAGTAACAGCGTAGACCATGAGACTTTCCCAATGGCTTCTGGTCTCTTTCAGAGAAATGGGCACAGTTCCCAGAAATCAGTCTGGCTTCCTCTTTCCTCTGTGATTTCATGGTTAATCTCCCTCTCATCCATCCCGTTTTAATTAGCCACCTTTGTGTGGGGCCCTCCCCTTTAGGACATCCTCACACTGTACTGTGGATCTGTTGCTGACTTCATTCACACATACACCTTACCACCTCTTCTTTTTAAGACTTAGCTGAAATACTATCGTCTCAGCAGGGGACCTTAGTGAAAAATTCCCTATAGGAATAAATGAGGTATGTGACATGATGTTGCAATTGAGCAGATGTCATAATAACAGCACTAATTCCACAGACGTGACCTTCTAATAGATGTCATCACACAGCCAACAATGTGCAGTATGTGTATCCTTGATATGTGAAACAGACAGGCATATGAGTGATGATTACTAATGCAAAATGCAGAAATAATCTTTCAACTTTAGCAGGTGATCATGAACATCTTTAGTTACAAATTGCAAGAGTTGATCAGCTGAGCCACAGAGGAAGTTGTGTCCACTAGCAAATAGTAAATCTATAGATATCCTGGACTTCTGCATCCTAGGCGATCAGAATCATCAGATAGCCATTCAATACAGGCAGTTTATACACTTCATTCTAGATTTATATCTATATAAGGTGACTGAGAAAATCACTCCTTTGCCCATCCCTACTCTTTCAATGCCTTTTATTGCTATCAAGATTGTCTAACCTCACATTCCCAATCCCTGCTGTGATTACAGGGCAATATAGACTTGATTTATGTTGGCACAATTATAGTTGAAATATAGGCATCTCTAAATTACAGGTGCTGAAAACACCTGTGACAAATGTAAGGTTTTTTTTTAGTTTCCCCTTTTTCATATGTCTGTCCACCAAACACCACTTTTATGATTAAATTTACTTTAGTTTTTATATGCTAATTTTTTCAGTTCATATGTTAATACAAAGAAACATTCAAGCTGAGACACACTCCAGGAAGGATTTGCTACAGCAGATGGGGGAGGAAGACAGTAATATTAACTTACAAGCAGGGCTCAACTCGGTCTAACAAGTCCACTGGGCACAAAATTCCATATTTGTCATTTCAGTAAAGAAATAGAACTGACAAAGGTCTGGTTGTTTCCACAAGCCAGGTAGTGTCAGAAATATGAAACAGCTTGTGCTAAAACTGCAGATAAAGTCACAGAAGAAACCTAGCAGTTTTAAGGGAATGCTGGGAAGTTCATGTAGATGGACTTTATTCCCAATTTATATTCCTAATTTGAGCTCCTTCAGGAGCAAGGTTACCAGGAGAAGCCCCTGGGGAAGAGAGTCTCTGCCTAGCTTCAGGGAACAAAGAGCTGGGAGAAGCCTGGGGCAGCAGGATTTATTCTCCTTATAGGAGAACCTGGGTGGGTAGGAAGCTGCTGGGACTAGGAGGAGGGACTTGGGGTGGGGGTAAGGAAGGAGTAGGGTGTCCTCAGGGTTCTGCCTCAGCCTTGGTTGATAGACCATAGCCTGGCAGTCCCACCCTCACCACCTCACTCCCCACTATGGCTTGTAGTCTGGAGGCAGCTGCTGATTTTAAATTTGGAAACTCACTGTGGTGTGGTAGAATCTCCAACTCCAAGGCCTGTGGAGCACCTGCCAAGCCAGGCTCACAGGTGCTGGCCTGCTTGCCCTCCCCTTGTGTGTCTGTGGGAAGGAAGATGGCTGCACCTTTGAGGAAGGCTGGAGCAGTTGGCAAGAACCTAGCCTTGTCCTGGGCGGTCCTGGAGCTCTGTCCACTTGTGCTTTAATAATAGATCTTTTCTCTCTACAGTGTCCCCGCCTGGCCAGCAGATGCTATTGAGGATGAGAAGATACTGAGGAAGATTGTGTATGGCAGGTCAAAGGTAGAAGCACAGTTGTCTGGCCATGATAGGAGGCGGTTATCCTGGGGCTGGGTGGGGGTGGGGGGTTGGAGAGAGGCGGGGCCATGGTGCAGGGGCTGGGGCTGGGAAGAACCACCCCATGCCTGCAGCAGGAGACCTGATGTCTAATACTCCTAGGTTTCATCCTGCCTTGTGCCATACAAAATCCTCTCTTAGCCCAACCATAAACTGCTATGGAATTGCTCTGAAGCCCCAGCCCTTAAACTTTCTGAATGGAGATTTGTTAGTGGTTCGCACTTTGAGCTTTCTGAGTGGGTGTTTAGTGATTTCTTCATTCTCAGGGACACCCATGCTATGATAACAAGCCTGCTGCATTTAGGGTTTTTTTTTTTTTTTTTTTTTTTTTTTTTTGTGTTGTGTGTGTGTGTGTGTGTGTGTGTGTTGTCCTGTGACAGCTGCCTCCCCAGGGGCTTGAGTGTGCCACAAGTGATCTTGGTTGTAAGGACTTTTATAAGAGGGTTTTTTTTCTTGTTAATTTCCTTCTTCTTTTTCTCCTCCTCCTCTGTCTCTTCTTCCTCCTCTTCCTCCTCTTCCTCTTCCTCACTCTCCTCCTCTTCTTCTTCTTCTTTACCTCCTCCTCCTTCTGTCCCCAGTTCTTAGAGTACATGTATACATGTGTTTGCAATAATAATTCTTTTTGCAATACAATATTAGTCTTCAGTTTCTCAGGGTCAAAACATCAGTTAAGATTTACACAGAGAGAAATAAACTGAAACCTATTAGCACAAGTTGCTTAGGGTTTTAAGTGAAGGGGAGGGTGTAAGTTGACTTAGCACAAAAACAGAACCTGGCACCTTCTAGTACTCTGGCTCAATGGCAGCAAAGGCCTTCAGGAATGTTTACTTTTCCCTGAGGATGTACTCATTTTCCTAGGGGAAATAGGAGGGGGTAGTAAATAAATCTCTGAGCTAAAATCTTGAGTTAATAAAACAAGCAGTTTGAGAATCTTTTACTCTGGGGTTAATTTAGGTTATTGCTTCTCTACCTGCCAGTAAGGTAAAACCAGGACATGTTTATTTTTTCTATCCATCTAGGCATCTATGTATCAACAGGTTTGAGTGTGTAGTAACTCTGTGTCCTTGTATATCTGGGAATATCTTAGATGGATTGCGTTTTCCTGGGCTCTAAATACTGACCAAATGCCCTTCATAATGATAATTGCAGGAAGGCAGGTCTCTACAATTACAATGGAGAAGGAAACAAGAACCTGTTTATGATAAACTGGTCTCACAAAGCTAAGGAATGTAATCAGCAAACTTCAAAAGTGATGGGAGATGTCATTTTGTATATGTTTTTCATACTGGTTAATGAAGAAACCACTGTTAGCCAATAGGATAGGAAGATAGGAGGGACTAGGAGACAAGTAGGAAAGGGGGAGTAGTATGGAGGAGCCAAGATGGAGAGTCTGGAGAAAGCAGAATGCCAGCTGGCTCCCTGGTAAGAGAAATATATAGATCAGCAGAAATGGATTAATATTTAAGACAGAGCTAGCCGATAAGAAATTAGTACCGGGCCAACAGAATTATATCTAATCCAGAGTCTCTGTGTGCTAATTGGGGCTGGCGCAGCTGTGGGACAAGACCAGCGGTGGGCGGAAAAACCCAACTCCTTACACAAAAGCATGTGAGAAATTGTTCCCAGTAAATGATCAGACAGTGTCAAACTGTGGGAAGTACATCCAAGTGTTTTACAGAAAGGAATAAGTTATAGCAAGAATCTATAGCAAGAAACAGCCACTTTTCTTCATAAGACTGTAACACCAAATACAACGTTGGTATTGGTTTAATCTAACAGAATTGGATGAAATTATCCTGGGTTGTGTCATGATATTATGGCTGTATGATTTCTGTGTGATCTTGCAGCTTGTAGCAGGGGTTGGTTGTTTTGAGACAGGAATTCTCTCTGTGTTCCTGGCTTAGCTGGAACTTGCTCTGAATACCATGCTGCCCTTGCACTCACAGAGATCCACTTGCCTCTATCTCCCTAGTGCTGGGATTAAAGCCATGCATCACAACCTAGCTAATCTGTTTATTTTTGGTGCCAGAATTTAATATACAATGTGTACTTAATTGTCATATAGAGGGATTATGTCACAGATTTAGAAAAGAACATCACTGGCCGGAGACCAGAGTTCAATTCCTAGAAATCCTATTGAAGGCTGAGAATGGTGTCTTACACTCATAAACCCACAACTAGGGAGACAGAAAGGTTCCTGGGGATCAGTGGCCACCTAGTCTCACTTACTTTGTGAGTTCGGGGCAGGGAGAGACCTTGTTTCTAGTCAGAACAGCTGCCATCCTGAGAATGATACAGGAAGTAAACCTCTGTTTTCCTTGGCAAATCAACAAACCCCTAACATGGAATTTGGGGATGGGGGTGCAAAAACTAAACCAAACCAAGAAAGCTTGAAACAAAAAAGCAATCAGCCGAGTTAGAAGAATCAGGAAAGTGTTGACAATAATAGCACTAATTGTAAAAAAAAAAAAAAAAAAAAAAAACCCTCCACTTTCCAATTGAAAGACAAAATTTGCTGGCTGAATATAATAAACAAAAGAAAACTGTTTCTTGTTTGTTAGAAATATATCTCAGTGGCAAAAACACATTGGACTGAAAGGGAATATATCATAATCCATATCCCAGGTTAACAGGAAGCTTAAAAACTGCAGGAGTAGGTATACTCTTATCTGATGAAGTGCACTTTAATCAGAGTCAGTAAGAAAGGATAAAGAAGGTTGTTGCATGTTAATAAATCAAAGTTCTTGGAGCCCTTTCGGTATGCCTGAGCCAGTGAATGCAGCAATGCAAGAGTGGAGATCTTAGAGTATTGCCCATTTTACATGTTTGATCCTTATTTCTGTTGCATTACAACCTAAAACTGTCCTTCACTGATTGAGCTCTAATGATTCTGATGCTTTAGTCAGGGTTGCTATCAATAGATACTGGCAGGTTTTTCCTGTTTGAAGCATGGTAAAGTACTGACTCATTTCCAGCCATCAGTCCTCTGAACTTGGAGGAGATAGATGGGCATTGCTGTGACCAAGGTAAACATCCTAAAGAGTTTTGCAACCATTGCAATGTGTGGCACTAAAGCATTTATGGAAGTTCTTTATATTGGTGCAAACATTTCTGTGATTACACAATTTGGTTTCAGCCTTTCCTATGCTCTCTGGCAGCATAGAAATCAATTGTGACCACAAAACTCAATAATGAACAGTGTACAGAAGATGCATCCACTGGGGACTCCTTCTCTGTGCCTGCTGGCTAGACTATCAAAGTGATCTTTCTTTCATCTTAGAGAATAGCAGACAGATATAGAGGAGGGGAAAGCCAAAGAGGTGATGAAAAAGCCTTTTCAGGGGTTGAGGAGATGGTGTAGCTCTAAAGTGATTGCTGTTCAAGCATGAGGTCCTGGATTTGGTTCCTCATCACGCAGGGTAAATCCAGGTGTGATTGTTAGTTTCTGTAATCACAGCAATGGGGAGGTTCCCTGGGGCTTTGTCTCAGCCAGTCTTGCTGAACCAGTGGGTTCTAGGTTCCAGTTTCAGCTTCCTATCTCAAAATATTAAGTTGGAGAGTGATTGAAAAACACACCTGTCATTGAACTCTGATAACACATACATACACTGAAAGGCATCATACTTCATAGCCTGTCCTATTACCCTTTATATGGAGAAGCAATATGAGGGTAATTAGTGGTAATTGGAAGAGAACAAGATATATTGTAAGCACACAGGTATTTGAGGAATGATGAACATTTGATTCATTATATGTCTTTTGAGGAGTAAAGTGCTTGCCATGCAAGCATGAGCATGTATCCCTAGGACCCACGTACAAAGAATGAATGAAAATGTGTGCGTGCATGGTTCCAGTACTGGGGAGGCAGAGACAGACGATCCGAAAGGCTACCTGGCCAGTGAGTGTAGCTGAATTTGAGGTCCCCTTGCTCACTGAAATATTGTTGTCAGGTAAATTACATTCAGTTTAAGATCATAACAAATAAATCAAGAAATCGATTTCAACAGATACATGGCTGCTGTTTTGTGACAAAATCAGCAAAGTCTCATTTTATTTCAGATATATTTTTAAGGACATTTATAAATGTATTAAGGTACATTTATTAAGTATATATATATAGTATTTAAACTACATATGATACTAAAGTTTTCAACTGTAGAAAGTTACCCAGCTTACTAACAAGGCTTTCCTGCATGTATGACTAATTTTCTTTTTTTGAAAATTAACAAAGCCACTTATCTCCTTTTTATAGTGCAGAAATCCTGTTTATGCTTTTACCATATATATCTTATTACTAACAAAGCAGGTTTCTCTACTAATGAACTTGCAGGAGGTAGGAATGTTTTAAAATGGATTTAGCTATGGAATTTTATGTTTCATCCCGCTCCCTAGTACTGAATTACTAAAATCTGCCTATCGATTGAGGAAGAAGTATTTGAACTTGAAAATTCACATTCTGATCAAGGAGCTCAGTGAAGTCACACCCACGTCAAGATGATGGAAAATAAATTGGCTGGAAAACAGCATGATATTGAAGAACTAACTCAACAACTGGAAGGAATGAGGGCCACCTGAGGACCTGAAATCTTGCTGAGCGTATATTCACCCACTGTGGCTTTGCTTTGTTACACATGTGAATGGTATGCATGTGTGCATGTGTGGTCTTTATACAAGGGGCTTACATTGGCAACCTGTGTCGTTACATAATTGTTGTTTTTGTACATGGATAGCATCAACAAACCCATTTAAAACAAGGATTGCAGAATCACAGCTGCAATATTCAGACTTTCATAATTTAACTGTGTCAAGTAGCTAGAGTGAAATCACTCAATCACTCCTGTAAGATAGAAGCATTTGAAGCTGCCATTAAACAATGGGACAGCATCATTACTCAGCTATCTGCTCATTTGCAGCCATCAAGATAAAAGACAGATGAAATGATGGTAGAATTTATCCAATTCAGAGAACAAAGTGAGAAATTACAAATTCAATTCCAGCATGTAAGTATTGTGAGTACAACAAAGTTTATTGGTTTTTGAGCAATTAGTTATATACTTTTTCACAATCCAGGACAAATCAACACCTACTATAAAGTCATTTACTGCTTTTAGTGTACTAAAAGAAGTACTTTAATATACTGCTTTAGCATACAGAAGATACTGATAAATATTTGTTGATATTAGTAAACAAAAATTTTTTGTTTGAGGCAGAGTTTCTCTGTGTAGCTCCTGAGCCTTTTCTCGAAGCAAATTATGTAGAGCAGGCTGGCTTCCTCACAGAGATCCACCTGCCTCTGACTCCTGAGTCCTGGGATTAAAGACATATGATGCCACCACTGCATAACATACCCAGGAATTATAATTCCTATCTGATGACTGGTTTCCTGCCATTATTTAACATCTGTATTTCAGTTTTTAAATTCTACAAAATCTTACCAAGATGGACTGAATGTATATATTTGCAGACACCACTCTGTAGTTGCATTGGACCTTTTCAGTCTTAAGCCAGAGAGTTCTGGTTTAAGGGCAGAAATAAAATCAAGACTTTGAAGGAGATTGTAAGAGGAGTCTGAAAAGTCAATAGGATGCAGCAGTATGTTCTGCTCCCACTTCTCCTGGCATTGTGGCCTCACTAGACCTGCTTTCTCTGAACTATCATTTGAAAGATAATTTATGGCTCAGTCCATCCAGACATAGCAGCAGCTGATCTCAAACCCCTTAATAAAGAGAGGTCAGAGAGAACCAGTGTCATCAGAATAAGACTCCAGCCGTTTGTTCCTAAATAGTCAGTTTAATGTTCAGTATGTTAAAGGTTCTTGCTGTTTCTGTTTTCAACTTACAGGCCAGTGCGACATTGCAGAAGAGCACTATCAGTAGCTAAGCTGAAGAGCTGGTTCTCATTAAGCAGCAAGGCCTCACTCAGCAACAGCAGCTAGAAAAACAGAATCATGTGTTAAAGAATTATCAGAAATGGGTGGATGAATTAAAAACTCAAATCACACTTTTAAAAGAGAAAATTAAAATACATGAAATGGTAAAGATAGATGTCAGCTACCTTGTCACAACTTTGTAAGTTTCTTATCATGTGTCTTATGCATGTGAATTAGAAACTTTTATATTTAATCCAAACTCTTTAAATATTGAAAATAATTTACATCAAAAGCAATTGAGTATTTGTACTATCTGTATATGTCACAACAATACTGTTGTTAAGATAGTATAGCCTACTGCTGTGTTTCTTAAATTGGTTTGCATTGTTACCTCAAGTCACAGTAGAACCTAAATTTATAACTCAAATATCTATTTTGTCCTATCTGAAGTATTCCCATCTATTTTGGCTATGATACTGAAATTGTGAAATTACTGTAGCCACAAGTAAAATGTAGATTTATTACAAATAAGGAAAAGCAGTTGATTATGCAAATTATGTTCTATTTCTTGAAAACATTTAGATGCTAAGGTTCTTGGGTGCAGGGCATGAAATTATGTCCCACATATATTATAATCTTAAATTCTAAAAACAACTCATCCTGAAAATTTTGCTTTCACTTATTTTCAAAAGTGCAATGAGCAAATCAAAAGTGATTTCTTGCTAGCTGCTTTAGTCCCATACCAGAATTGGCATTTAAATGGCTTGGAGCAGGGCAGAGCTCTTGTACCATACTGCCTTTTCATATGTAAAAACTGCATTATAATTCATACAAAATAAAAAGTACAATCTCATTTGAGTAGGAGGCTCAGAAAATTCATTTTAGGTATTATGTGAGTCCCGAGTTAGAGCAGAAGTGAATCAGGGTGTTCCAAGTTCAAGAGGCTGTTTAAAATTCAAATATAAGTTGATTAGTTTGCAACCATTAACAATCATGGTGAAATGCATATTTCAGGACCTTTAGAGTTTACTTTTGTATCCATGAACAAATGAATTTAAAAAGACTAATACTAGTTATGCTGTTCTTTAGTGATCAGATGGGAGGGTGTTAGCAGTCAGATGTTGTGGCATTAGACTGTGATGAATTGATTGATGCATCTTACTGTATTGCAGTTTATGCCTGTGCCCTGGAATTCTTCAGACCTGTTTACCCCGATATCCAAGACTTTTTTGTTCTTAAATTGAGTATTTATATTGTGTATGGTTGGATGATCCTGCTGCCTCCTGAGTGCTGTGACTTTGTATAGGCGAGCCTGGCTCAGGGTATGATTTTCTAGAGGGACCATAATTGTCAAAGGCTGAAGAAACTTTAGTGTTTTTCCATGAACTATACTTAGAGGTTACACTCAGCACTTCCTTCAGAGGGCTTCCTTCTGTCTGAGCTTTGATATTTTTTTGTCTCTTATACATTCATTCAGAATTCCTTTGAATCTGCTCCCCAAGGACATAATTCTGACATAATTCACCTGGCTATGGCCAGTTCTTTAGATTTTATTTCCTGCTTAGTATTTGGTTTTGAAGCATTTGCAAACATAAAAAGAAATAAAAAAAAAAACCTAAATAACAGATCCAAAAGTGTGCCTAGGCCTTTGCTCCTCTGGTGCTTTGATGTGATTGTGCTTGCTGTGTTCCTCTGAGCTAAGCTGTTACAAACCTGTTGCTGTAATTGATTCTAAATGGAAACTGAGGAAAAGTTTCTTTCCTGACTTCAAGTTTTTGCTTGAGCCAAAATGGTAGTTCCAGCCCCATATGCTCTATATTCTAAGTTCTCGTAGATGATCAATAAGTGTCCAGCAGTGAAATGAATACAGACTCAAGGAAATTTCTCTTACCATTGGAAAACATTCAGATCTGTAGGTTCATGGAGTAATCTGAACTTAGTTTCAATCTGTTTCTGGGAGTAGTCTGAGAGTGATTATTATAGTAATTAGCTATCAAAAGATTACATATAAGGAAATATTAATCAGTTACTTTTAAAAGTGAAATAACAGGGTAGCAAAAATTTAGTGAGATCATTAATTATTGTAATTGTTTATCTGTCTGGAGAGTGAACTGAGGTCATCATAACACTCTCATCAGCCTAGCAATCTTTTCCTTTCTTCATTCTTGTTTTCATTCTTTTCTGGCAGTGCTGGGAGTAGAACCCAGCATCTCATACATGCTAAGCAAATCAGGATGGATATTTTTACTTTAAAAATGTGTTACAGTTTATTATTTGAAAACCTTTCTTACAATGTATTATGATCATATTCTTTCTTATTCTTCCAGATTATCCCCTCCTACCTTAACTAATTTTTTTTTTAATCATAACAAATGTCATTCAGTATTTTTTTCCCAAGAAGGTCTTAATTTCTGTAGAACTCTTCCCTGCTCCTAAGGGTCTAGGTACAAAGTCTTATCATTCAGACAATTGAGATGTGGCCACAACAGCTACTTTTTTAGAATGATATGAGAATGTGACCTTCATCTGTTTTGGTTAATAAAGTTAATAAAGTTAAGTAACAAAGTTACCAGAAATTATAAATTCCTTTTTATTTTTCCTGAAGAAAGAAGATAAAACAGTACAGAATGCTAATAAAATACAAGAACATTAGGCAATCATTGAGGTGTTACAGGAAAGAAAGGCTGAAAAAGAGGAGTGATGCTCTGCAGAAGCAGTTAGAAACTGCTGAAAAATTAGTAGCAGACTTAAAAGATCAGCTTACAAGAAAGGACCAAGAGACCCAAAGCTTAAAACTGGAGCTAGCCAGTACTAAAAAGACTACATTTTAGAAACTAAAAACTTCAAGGAGACAGTTGAAGACCTTCAGAAGAGATGTTACCACATTAACTCTATAGGCACTGGCATAGAGCAGAACACTGAGAGAGAAACAGAGAGGAACTTAGACCAACTCCAAGTGGAGCTAGATGCAACATATGCAAAGGAAATAATGAAAATGAAAGAAGAAATAATAAAACAACACAAATCTCAGATAGAGGATCTTAAATCTCACCATAAAAGGAAAGGGTGTCTATTTTAATATAGTATGCACATATTACAGTCGGTATGTGCAATATGTATAAAGAGTATAAAAAGGAATGTGAGTTATGGAATGGGATGTTAAATGGACTGAATATAAAATTGCAAGATACTGTTTCTCAAGAGAACCGCATCAAGGAGCTCTGCATAGTTCAGAGAGAAGAACAAGAACTTCAATGTCACTTTAATGATCTTTTTGAAGAATTCAACATTTTAATAGAACAGATTGATAGTGATAGAGAAAGTTAGTAGAGCAGGAAAGGTAACTAAATGATGCATGTAAATGCCAGCAGATAGTGGGAGAATTGAAAGCTGAGATTGCTGCTCTGTATAAAACCAGAAGGAGCTTGAGTTTAAACATGAATGAGAAATTAGAAATTACAAAATGAAATGTGAAATGCTAGAAAAAGAAAAGAATGAGATACAAAACACATTGTCAAAATCCCAAGAAATCCCACTGGAGCAGATGTAAAGTCAACTCCTCTCCAGTCATGAAGAAAAACTTTCCAAGTAAAAAAAATAAAAAATAAAAAGGATCTAGAGGTTGAACATTAAATAATTATTGAAAAACTTAAAGCTAATTTGACATTCAGCACAAGCATCAGATAGATGAGGTAGAAAATGAAATAAGTAAGAAGATGGAATGAATACAGTGCAAATGCGACAACTAAATAAGTAAGGAGAATCAACTAACTTTATACATTTCTGAACTAAGAGATTTACAGCAATCACGTATTGATTTCACATCAGAACAAACGACTCTTAAGATTAATGAGCTTTATAAATTGATATTCTCAACCTGGAAGAAGAGGAGAAGTGTACACTTGGATGGGAAATTCAGGAGTTAAAACTTTGAACTGCTAGAAAAGCTGCAGCAGTCCTTGGTGATTTTGAGGTTGGCCATTCTGATAGGAGTAAGATGGAATCTCAGAGTGGTTTTGATTTGTATTTCCCTGATGACTAAGAATTTTGAGGGTTTTCTTAGGTGTCTTTCTGCCATTTGAGATTCTTCTGTTGAGAATTCTCTGTTTAGATCTATACCACATTTTAATTGGATTATTTGGTAGTTGGATTTCTAGTTCTTAAGTTCTTTGTATGTTTTGGATATCAGCCCTCAGTCAGATGTGGGACTGACAAAGATCATTTCCCATTCTGTAGGAAGTCATTATGTCTTGTTGACCATGTTTGCTTTACAGAAGTTTCTTAGTTTCAAGAGGTCCATTTGTTAATTATGGCTTTCACTGTCTGTGCTACTGGTGTTCTACTTAGGAAATGGTCTTCTGTGCCTGTGGGTCCAATTGTATTTCAAACTTTCTCTTCTATGAGGTTCAGTGTGGATGGATTTATATTAATGTCTTTGATCAATTTCTACTTGAGTTTTTTGCATGGCGATAGATATGGCTCTATTTACATTCTTCTACATGTTGAGAGCTTGTTATACCAGCATCATTAAATATGTTTTCTTCCATTTTAACTTTTTACCTTCGCTATCAAAAAATTACCCATTTACCATAGGTGTGTGGGTTGATATCAGGATTTTTGACTTGTTTCCATTGGTCCACCTGTCTGTTTTATGCCAGTACCAAGCTGTTTTCATTATTGTAGCTCTCTATTAGAGCTGGAGTCTGGTATGGTGATGCCTCCAGATGATCCTTTAGTGTACAGGATTGTTTTAGCTATCCTGGGTATTTTGTTTTTGCATATGAAGTATAGTATTTTTCTTTAAGGTCTGTGAAGAACTGTGCTGGGATTTTGATGGGGATTGCATTGTATCTGTAGGTTATTTTTGGTATGATTGCCACTTTTACTGTGTTGATCGTCCCTATACAGGAGCATGATAGTTCTTTCCATTTTCTGATATCTTCTTTAATTTCTTTCCTTAAAAACTTGAAGTTCTTGTTATACATGTATTTTGCTTGTTTGGTTAGAGTTACCCCAAAATATCTTATTTGTGGCTATTGTGAATGGTGATGCTTCTCTGATTTCCTTCACTGCCTGTTTGTCATCTGTATATAGAATATCTACTACTTTTTTTGTTTTGTTTTGTTATGCTGTGTTTTTTAGTTAATCTTGTATCCTGTTCCATTACTGAAGGTGTTTATCAGTTTTAGGAGTTCTGTGTTAGAAGTTTTGGGGTCACCCATATATACTATCCTATAATCAGCAAATAGCGAGAGTATGTCAGCCAATAGATGTTTTAGTCTTAAAATAGAGACTGACACACAGCCAGTTTTGTAAACCCCCAGTCTTATTTAAAGTGACCATTGAAAAATAGTTATGGTTTCTCCTCTGAGTTTCCCTAAATAATTAAAAAAATTTAAGAATGCACATAAAAACACGTTCTCATTGTAGTTAGAATTTATATAAATAGAGGTAACATTTAAAAATATATGTTCAAATGTATATTCAAAAGTAGATGGTGAGTCTGAGGGAGTCTCTTCAAAATGAGAAAAACAAAGGCTACAGCTGTAGTTTGCACAGAATAAGGCCATAATTAAATGTCATTGCAGACTTTAACCTCTAAAACTATTGTCTCATGCTGTTGAGGGTGCTGACATTCTAGAATTTCTTATAATATCAACCTCTAGTATATTTAAGAAATGACTCAGTTTACAAGCATTTGATGTATATTACATTCCCAGGAGCCTACTTCCATGTGTTTAATAAACTGAATTACATATGTGTGTCTATATTTCACTATAGCAAAATAGTAGACAATTTAGGGAAATTTCATGTTTATGTACAGTAAACAAGAAAAAATATTGCAGAAAGCCAGTAAATCTTGGGAGTAGGCTTTTAAAAAGACAAAGTGATTGAAAGTTTTGCTATTAGGATGTTTTTATTGTTAGTATTAACATCTGATGGTAGGCTTGGCCAAGATGTATACACCTGTTATCTCAACACTTAAAAGGCTGAGGCAGGATCATCACAATGTTCATAGCTATCATAGGTTATACTAGTTACAAAGCAGAGAAGTAAAGCCATGATTGCACAAGCCTTTGCAGCCCTGGAGGCAGGGCAATCACCAATCACCTCAGGCTTTGTTAACTGTGTTAAAAGGCTAAGCAGTCATCACGCTCAGGATATGAGATGAAGTACTGCACTTGAGGCCAGCTTCTAGCAGCTTTATGGAGGACAAGTCTGATTGCATATGGGTTGGTATCATAATCCCATCTCTGAGAAAAGGTACCGGAGGGGTGTGGCACCAGCTTGGCTGATAACTGGGCACGGGGCCATTACAATGTCTCTTGTTCAAAAGAGATCAGACCTCTACCCTTGCCTGTTGCGTTTAAAACAAAAAAGGCGGAACTGTGGGAAGCCTCAGCCCCAAGATGGCACCTGGCTGGATGCCAGGTAGTCCGAGCTTAGCTGCAAACAAGCCCTATTTGGAAGTGCTTGATGGATCTGGTGTGCTTCCTCCTTCTGTGGCCTATCTGGGATCACCAGGTGTCATAAGCTGATTGGGCAGTGAGCACACATTTAAGGGCTTGCTGGGGCTGTGGGAAGGAGAAGCAGAACAGAAGCTGATGTACAAGGTTCCTGAATAAACTGCTTGAAGAAGACTCATAATCCTGTTTCCTTGCTGGTGGAGGTAGACAGGACAAGCTAGAACTTCAAGTACAATATTGAAGAGATATGGAGAGAGAGGGCAGCCTTGTCTTGTTCTTGATTGTTCTTGTCTTGTTCTTAAGCTTCTCTCTATTCAGTTTGATGTTGGCTGTTGGTTTGCTGTATATTGCTCTTATTATGTTTCTGTTATCCCTGATCTCTGCAAGACCTTTCATGAAAGGGTGTGGAACTTTGTCGAAGGCTTTTTCAGCATCTAGGGTGATGATCATATGGTTTGTATTTTTCTGTTTGTTTATATGGTGGATCATGTTGATAGATTTTCATATGTTACACCATCCCTGCAATTTAGGGATGAAGCCTACTAAGTCATGGTGGATGATTTCTCTGATGTATTCTTGGATTCGATTTGCCAGCATTTTATTGAGTATTTTTGCATCGATGTTCATCAGGGATATTGGTCTGTAGTTTTCTTTCTTAGTTGTGTCTTTGTGAGGCTTGAGTACCATGGTTATTGTCACCTCATAAAAAAGAGTTTGGCAATGAATCTTCTGTTTCTATTTTGTGGAACAATTTGTGAAGTATTGGTGTTAGTAGTTTTTTGAATGTCTGGTAGAATTCTGCACTGAAGCCACCTGGCCCTTGGCTTTCTTTGGTTGGATGGCTTTCGATGACTGCTTCTATTTCATTGCAGGTTATAAGTCTATTTTTGTTGTTTGTCTGTTCTTGATTTAATTTGAATACGTGATAGTTATCCAGAAATTTGTCCATTTCCTTTAAATTTTCTCATTTTGTGGAATAAAGGTTTTCAAAGTATGACCTGAATATTGTCTGGATTTCCTTTGTGTATGTTGTTATGTTCCCCTTTTCATTTCTGATTTTGTAATTTGTATGCTCTCTCTCTCTCTCTGCTTTTTCATGAGTTTGGATAGAGGTTGTCTATCTTGTTGATTTTTCTCAAAAAAAAACAACTCTTTGTTGCATTGTTTTGTATTGTTTTTCTGGTTTCTATTTTGTTGGTTTTAGCCCTTAAATTATTTCCCTGGGGGTTACTCCTCTGGGGTGAGTTTGCTTCTTTTTGTTCTAAGGATTTCAGTTGTGATGTGAATTCTCTAATGTGACTATCCTCTGTTTTCTTCATAGAGACACTTAGTGCAATGAACTTCCCTAGTAACACTGCTTTAAAGGTGTCCCATAAGTTCGGGGGTATGTTATGTCCTCATTCATGTTGAATTTTAGAAAGTTCTCAATTTCTTTATTTCTTCTTGGATCCAGGTGTGGGGAAATTGCACATTGTTCAGTTTCCATGAGTTTGTAGGGTTTCTGCGATTTGTGTTGTTGAATTCCAATTTTCGGCACCTTTGAGCTGGGCTTCCTCACCTTCCTCTATGCCTATTATTCTTAGGTTTGGCCTTTTCATGGTGTCCCGCATTTCCTGGATGTTTTGTGTTAAGGATTTTTTTGGATTTACGATTTTCTTTGGTCGATGAATCTATTTCCTCTAGTTTATCTTCTGCACCTGAGATTCTCTCTTCAATCTCTTGAATTCTGTGGGTTATGCTTGAGTCTGGCGTTCCTGATCATTAGCCCAGTTTTTCTGTTTCCAGCATTCCCTAGGTTTGTTTTGCCTTTATTTTCTCTATTTCAGTTTTCAAGTCTTGAACAGTTTGCTTCACCTACTTAATTGTTTTTTCTTGGATTCCTGCACTTTCTTTCCTTTCTTTAAGACATTTGTTCATTTCTTCCAATTTTTTGTTTGTTTATTCTTCCATTTCTATAAGGGATTTTCTCACATCTTCTTTGAGGGCCTCTATCATTTTTATGATGATAATTTTTAAGTAGTTCCCTTCTGCTTCATTGTTTTGTTGTGTTCCAGTCTAGTTGGTGTAGATTCCCTAGATTCTGGTGCTGATATGCTTATCTTTCTGTTGTTAGCTCTTTTCTTGTATTGTTCTCTTCCCATAGCTTCTTCCAGTAGGTGTTGGTGGGCTCTCTCCCTCTCTCTATAGTACTTCCCTGGTGGGTTTAGGTGGATCAGAGGTTTGATGTCTGTAGGTCTGGGTGATCCAAGATCTCTCGGAGGTCTCTGCACAGGCAGGGGCCTGGCTATGGGGATGAAAGATCACAAAGCCTGGGATCAGGATGTCCCTTTTGCCTATAGGCAGATCTAGCCTGGGCCTGGCACTCTCCAGCTGAGGCCTCTTTAGCAGAGGCCCTGCGATGGGGGTAAAGATCCTCCTGTCAGGAACTCAGAGAGTTCAAGCAGAGATAGGCGGATCTCTGGGTATGGCCCAGAGCTCCAGTAGAGGACCAGCAGTAGGGGTCGAAGAACAGGCAGGTGGAAATTACTGGTGGTCCTGCAAGAATAGGCAGGTCCAGTGTGCTGAGATACACTCCTGGAAGTTCCCCGAAGCTCCTTTCTCTACTCTTAAAATGTCTAGGACCCAAGAACAACTATTAGTGCTACATAGAGTGGGATCCATCTTTGCACATCAGGTTATCCAATAAAGAAAAATTACTCACAGGCAAGCCCACAGGACACCCTCATGTAGGTGAGTCCTCATTGATCATCTCCCCAGGTGATTCTAAGTCATGGCTAGTTGACACTTAAATGTCATCTGAGAAGACTGGGGAGGTAGAGGCATGCCTAGGGTGTGGAGTGAGACTTTGTAGAGGGGGAAGTAGGAAAAAGGGAAGGGGGAGACACACTGAAAATATAACTGTGTATTGTAGAATAAGCATTTGTGCTTCCTGTATAGGAAGCTTTCCTTACATGCCTCAGCCGCATTCTATAAATTATTCAAATGATGAATTAATAAACACTGAACCATTTTTCTTAAGGTAATCAGGGCTAGATTGCTGCGAGTCACTGGTCCCATTTGTTAAATAGATAATACAAAGCTGGCAAGAAGGCTAAGTTGGTAAAGACAATTTCTGCACAAGCATGGCGGCCTCAGTTCAATTCCCAGAACTCATGACGGGGGAAAGAAAATTGATTCCCCCAAATTTTCAATTATACTCACATTTGACATCGTGTCCTCATCACTGCATATCAGCACATGCAAATTAATAAATACAGTAAATATGATTACAGCAGCAATTGTTACACTGTGCTTTTATGTGTATTTATGTTTCAAGACTCCTTATATAGTATATATTGTTAAATCTTTAGAATTGAAGTGTGGTTAACATGTATGTATTGAGTAAGAGGACATGAAGCAGACACACTCTACAGGCCATGTGTAAACAAAACTTCACTGAATCACCTGTCCTCTTAAGGGACAATACAGTCTTGCTGTTCTTAGAAACATGAAGCAGCACTTCACCTTTATTCCAGGGGTCATTTTTAAGCAGTGATATTACCAATTAAAAAGTGGCAAAATGTGTCACTATGTACTCAGGAAGGACAGTGACTTTACATAGTGAGAAAGAAGAAAGGAAATGAAGTCCTGTATCACCTAGTATTATCTACCTTGAATCATTCTCCATTTTCCCAGTCTGCTCATCTCCTCAAATTGATTTGGGAGCTAGCAAATATATTTTATAAGGAGCCAAGTTCATGAAGGAAAGAGTCTGAATAACAACAATTAACTATATTCTTATATATACAATCTGTAAATATGATCTAATTTTTTTATCTTGATAGTATTCTTTCATGTACAAAATTTATAAATTTGAAAAGAAATGGTGGAGGACTGATGAGATGGTTTAGTGTTAAAAGCCTCTTGCTGGAATAACATAATACGTGTGTGTGTGTGTGTGTGTGTGTGTGTGTGTGTGTGTGTGTGTGTTTACCATAGTAAGTTTTTTGAATTGCCATATGAGACTTGAGTTATTCAGGGTCAACAAGACAGTTAAGATTTAGACAGTGAGCAGTGAAGTAAAACTTGTAGTAGAACATTTTAGCACCAGTGGCTTAGGGCTGTAAGTCAAGGAGAGGGCCTAAGTTTAATTCGCACAAGATAAAATACCCTAGCCCCTTCCAGTGCTCTGGACTTGATGTTGGCATAGGCCTTCATGAAAATTTACTTTTCCCTGAGGATGAGCAAAGGGCTTGTTTACTTCTGTCTTTATTTCCTCAGGGGTACAGATGGGAGCAGTATATCTCTAAGCTAAAAATCTCGAGTAGGGAGACCACTGTGAACTGGTCTCATTTAGCAAACATTTTACTTTATTTTTTCATAATTTGTTTTGGGTAAGGCTTTTCAAAAAAGTGTGGAATTTCATTAACCATGGGACTTTTTAGTTGTCACTAATGCTGTGGAGGTGACCTTAGGTGAGGAACTGTTAAGTGGAGGAGACCTCTTTATAATGTGACCTCTTCATATGGTGGTGATAGCTTTGTGCCATTTGTCTTAGGCTTTTAAATAGGATGACCATTTCTTTGTTCCAGTTAGAGAACATCAAAACCTTTCTCCTACTCTAAATGTGTCAGCAAGGAGTGTATTACATTATTTCAGTGTGTTGCAGGTTTGAAATAGACAAGATTACTCTTTATAATTAAATTGACATAACACAATTTTGTATTAGTAATATGGGAAGAACAAATGATACATAAATATTTTAATGTACTTTTGAGCTAATTATGTAGTAGTAGACCGACCAGGAAAATAAGCAACAATGGATAAATGGATATCTGATTCCTCTGTGATCAGGAAGGTTTAAAATCACAACCTCTAAAATCTACAATTCAAGACCAATATGCCAAAAAAAAAAAAATGGGAGAATTTGAGACTTTTAAAAATGAATACAAACTAAAGCCATTCCTGTCAAGCAAACAAGCTGTGTAAAAGATGCTCTGATAAGAGTCACACACAGAGGATAGGAGACAAAGTCTTAGTCACAAAAGCATAGGGAAGTAATTACAGAAAGTAGATGAACAGAGAAAAATAAACAAAATCCATGCATGTCTTATTCTGCAAATCATCAAACCCCTAAAGTGGAATTGGGGTGGGGATCCGAGTGCAAAAAATGAAACCAAACTGAGAAAACTTGAAACCAGAAAGCAATCAGCAGAGTATTAGGAAACAGCAAAGTGTTGTCAATAATAGCACTGATTGTATATAGTCCCTGCTTCCAATTGAAAGATAAAATTGGCTGACTGAAAAAAATAATCATTTGTTGTTTGTGAGAAATATATCTCAATACATCTCAGTGGCAAAGGCACACTAGACTGAATATATCAGAGTCCATATCCCAGGTTAGAGGAAACTTAAAAAAAAAAAAAACAAAAAACAAAAAAAATAAAAACAGGAGTGGGTGTACTCTTATCTGATGAAGTGAACTTTATACTTTATACCAGAGTCAATCAGAAAGGATAAAGCAGGCTGGTGCATGTTAATAAAGTGGCATAATCCTTTCTAGTTCTTGCAGCCCTTTCAGTATGCCTGAGCCAGTGAATGCAGCAAAGCATGAGATGGAGACCTTTGAGTAATTCCCATTTTACATGTTTGATCATCATTACTCTCTTATCCCAACAGAATCTTTCCTCCACTCCAGTGCTTTTGATGTTTTCTTCAGGGTAGCTATCAATAGATCCTGGCAGGTTTTACCAGTGTAAACTGTGGTAAAGTACTGACTATTCCCTGCCTTCTTTCCTCTGAACTTGGAGGAGATGGGCATTGCTGTGACCAGGGTAAACATCCTAAAGAGTTTGGGAACCGTTGTCAATTGTGGCACTAAATCATTTATGGAAGCTCTATATGTTGGTGTAAACATTTCTGTGATTAGACAATTGGGTTTCATCTTTTCCCATGCTCGCTGACAGCACAGGAAGGAATTGTGAGCATAAAACATGATGAACAGTGTATTGAAGAGCCTTCTACTGTAGGCTCCTTCACTATGCCTGTCAACTATAGTAGGCTGGCCCATCAAAGTGATCTTTCTATCATCATAGAGAATAGCAGACAGATATAGAGGATAAGAAAGCCAAAGAGGTGATGAAAAAGCCTTTTCAGGAGCTGAGTCGATGGTGTAGCTCTAAAGTGCTTGTCCTGGATTTGGTTCCTCAGCAACCATGTTAAATCCAGGTGTGATAGTTATTTTCTGCAGCTACAGCACTGGGGAGGTCAAGACAAGAAGATCTCTGGGGCTTTTGCTCAGCCATTCTAGATAAACCTATGAGTTTCAGGTTCCAGCTTCAATTCCCTATCTCAAATTATTAAGATGGAGAGTTGTGGGGAGTGGTCTTTGTGGGGATATAATCGGATCCAGCTGAGCGGCCCCAAATCTGTGCCAGAGTCGGGGAGTATGGATGAGGGAAAGGGTACCTATAGAAAATAAAGTAAGACAGACTGAATAAAGGTCACAAGAGACAGTTCAATCAATATTGAAATACCACAAGTTTATTTATCACCACTCTTACATACCATAATCAATAAAAGAACACAGTATCATGTATATGGAACAAATAAACTTTTCTCCCTCAATTATTGTAAGGGTTCAGTTACCACACCTTAGCTCCAAGTTCTTGTTCCTAGCATTAAGGTCATGAGTGGCCATACCTTAGATTCAACTTCTCCTTCCTTAGCCTTGACAGTCAGGAGTAGCCACACCTCAGATTTAGGTCTGTTGTTATTTAGACTAAGACAGCGAAAACATCCTTCTGTAGCCATACCTTTGACCTTAAGGTCATGTGACTTGCTGACAGCCGTGAACTCTGCCCTTGTGCCAACATGGAGAGCAGCCATCTTTATGGGCACCCACAGAGAGTGGTTGAAAACTAAACCTGTCATTGAACTCTGACTTCACATAAATATACTCAAAGCTAGAGCAGTCCATAGCCTTTCCAATTACCCTTTATATGGAGAAGCAATATGAGGGAAATTAGTGGTGACTGGAAGAGAAAAAGGGGCAACAGAGACAAAAATAGTCTCCCTCAGGATTGTGAGGGTTAATTAGCAGAAATTGTGAAAAGTATTGAGTAGATACTGTGAAAAGATGATTAGATTTACAATGAAATTTGAAAGTTTCTACACATCAAAAACAACTATCAGAATAGCAAAAATGTAGCCAACATAATGGGAGAAAAATCTTTGTCAAAGGGAGCTATTATTCATCATTGAGAAAAACTGTGCAAAAATTTAATAGTCAAACTTCCAATACCATGTGGTAGACATGTTATTGGCAGTACAGAGGAAATACTATGACCCCATGTTTTTCATAGAGATTATGAAACTTGACTTCATTTGTATAAAGGATAAAATCAGAGAGAAAGGGACCACTGGACATATCACCTCTAAAAAGTAGAAATGAAATGAATTCAATGTTAACCAAACTGGTCTTTTTCAATTAAATCCCAATAAAGTTTACTGAATGAAGTCATTGCCCAAGAAGTGTTAGGAATTCAGGTATTGCACTTAACAGTAATAAATATTTTATCATACAAAAATAAAAATGCAAGCATGAAAGGTATATTTATAATATTTGACATTGTAAATTTTTTATATTACTGAATATTTGAAAAGGGCTAGATCCCTTCAAAAGCTATGTGGTAAAGCCAGACTACGGCATCATTTGTATATGGTCAGTTTTAGACAGAACAAAATGTAAGAGAGAATAAGAGAAAGAAAAGTAGAACAGAAGAAAAAAAGAAAATAGAAAAGACAAATGGAGGCTGGAACAAAGAAGGCGGTATGGATACATGTGAAGGGGGAGTGGTTAATCATATATCCTAAAGATGAAAATTATTGTTTTCTTTCCTTTTCTTCTCCTGTGTTACTAAATGTTCATGTTGCTTTATTTTTATCATACATACAAAGCATTTTAGAAAAATCTAAATTAATGAATGCTTGTTGAACAATATAAAAGAGACACATGATAAAGACTGCATGAAGAATTATTGAAAATCAGCAAGTGCAAAAGTTACTATGTAAAAGGGAACCTTATCTTCCTGCCCTTGTACCGCATTCCCACTAATGGTCATTCTAACAGTTGGTGGTGGTGTGTGTGTGTGTGCATGTGTGCGTGTGCGTGTGCGTGTGTGTGTGTGTTAAATATGTTTTAATAAAATTGGGATAATGGGTTCATTTCTCTAGGTAAGGTATTTTTAATAACTTTATAAAACTAATGCCGGTATGCATATATTAAGGTACTTTATAAAATGGTATAAAGTTGTTCTTTCTCTTCCGGGCCCAGGCACATTGGGAGCCATGTTCAGACATGGCCAAGTCCAAGAACCACACCACACAGAACCAGTCCCGGAAATGGCACAGAGATGGCATCAAGAAACCCAGATTGCAAAGATAAGAATCTCTTAAAGGGGTTGGCTCAAAGTTCCTGAGGAACATGCGCTTTGCCTAGAAACACAACAAGAAAGGCATGAAGAAGATGCAGGCAAACAATGCAAAGGCAATGAGTTTACACACACAGAAGCCATCAAAGCCCTTGTGAAGCCCAATGTGGTAAAACCCAAGATGCCAAAGGGTCCCAGCTGCAAACTCAGCCGTCTTGCTTTCATCGCCCACCCCAAACTTTGGAAGAAGATTAGAAACTACATGTCAAGGGTCATAGGTTCTGCCAATCAAAGCCCAAGGTTCAAACCAAGGCAGAGGCCTTGGCACCATCTAAGGCCCAGGCTGCAGCTCCAGCTCAGGCTTCCAAAGGCACCAAGGCCCCATAGAAAAGGTTTCTGTCACTGCGAAAACAGATGGACTGGTGTGACACATCTACACACTCTGCAGATGACCTGTGCCCTATTCTGCTTTTACAAATAAACTTGAGGGAAGATCTGTTAAACTTTACACCATTTTCTTAATCTGTCGATCTACAAAATTACTCTATTACATTTAAATGTAAAACGTAGACAAAAACTTGACTTATGTGACAATATATGTAAGCCTTGGTGTATTATTTCTTGTTTCCCCTTTCCCACTATATGTATATATACTATAAAATTTATAAAATGAGTCAAAAACCTTAGTAACATAACAACCACCTTTTGTTTATACTTAGTGTTGATCCACATGTATTAGAAGAATGCGATGCAGAGGGAACAGTTTACTATGGAAAATGTGTACATGCGCACATCACCAGCATTACAGAGGTATTACATTTCTTCTCTTTCTTATTAAAACTTTAATAACCTTAATATTTTTAACTGTGATTTCTATGGATGTGTTTTGGTAACTGCCTACTAAGGAGAAAAAAAATTTAACATATTTAAAGAATTGCATGTTTTTTTAGCAGAAGAAAAAATAACATAAACACTTCTTTAATTTTTTTCTTATCCAAGTACATTACCAATTTAAGTGTTGTCCAAATTTATTTCATTGTGATTAATGTACAATTACTTTACCTCCCATGTTCCTTTTCCTCTCAGGTCTCCTGCATGTGTCCTTCTCACTTCTAAATTTAAGTTCTCTTTTTCTTTATTATTTTTACAGACACACACACTAACTAGACACAGAAAAATATACACAAAGAAAAACACAGAGAGACACACACAAAGACAAACATATACTCTCTCTCTCTCTCTCTCTCTCACACACACACACACACACACACACACACACACACACACACACCACACACCACTTACTTATGCATAGAAAATCAGTTTAATTGCCCTGATCTTCCTACTGTGGGGAACCAGAACAGGCCATCTTTGGAACAGTGTTCAATAATCCCCAAGATCCTGGAGCTGAAGGATGGTTCTGCATTTAGCAGGAGTCATATCTTCTATAAAGGCTCTTGGGACAGCTCATGCCACACAGGGAAATACCGTGAAACTCCAATCTTCAAGTATCTAGCAGCGGAACTGTGATCTTCATCCACATTCAGAGAAGACCAGGTCATTGCTCTGTCTAATTGCACATGAAGGAAAGATATAGCCACATTCTGTGTGCTCCTGCATTCATGTGAATCCTTTATTTGGATGTAATTCCCATATTTGTGTGTGTGATTATTGTTCTATGGGTGCAATGAAGGCAGCCTCCATGCCTAGCAGGACTATGTCTTGCAAAACAGACAGACAGCAGGCCAAGGGGAAGAATTGAGTTGGTACTGGAAAGAGGAGACCTTCCTTCTTACTGCCACTGCCTCTCAAGTGCCATCTCAGAAGAAAAGACCAGGGTCTTAGCCAGCATCCAGAGGTCAAGGAGTACTGACACTTTCCAAAGAAGATAGACCAAACCTGTGTGGGACCCAGAACCTTTGCCTAGCCCCGCTCCACCCATGTGGGAGTTTTCTAGAATCTCTGACATAGTGAGAGATCACAAAACCCCCCCTGATTGAAATCTAAAAATTAAAGGAAATGTGAAGTGGCTGAGGCTCTGGAGAAAAGGTGAGTGTTGGTCTGTGCAACCAATTGCTGAGGAACTATGAACTCCAGAAAGAGAAGATGGGGGAAGATACAAAGATGCTGTAGACTGACATCCTGGGATCTGTGGCCACTGCAAAAACTGACAAGCTTGAGTGTCCTCACTGAATACTTTCAGAACAGAGAGATACTTGGCTTTAGAAGCATATCTGGATCATGTGTCTGTCCTGGATTGAGTGACAAAGTAGCTCATATGTGTGATTAGCATCATGAGAACACTATTCACTGTGGCCAAGAACCACTGGTATTCCACCTGTGGC
This sequence comes from Phodopus roborovskii, assembly GCF_943737965.1. NCBI lineage: Eukaryota > Metazoa > Chordata > Mammalia > Rodentia > Cricetidae > Phodopus > Phodopus roborovskii. The sequence continues at coordinate 16,822 of NW_026126742.1, read as the reverse complement.
AGACCACCATGTACCAACACTTAAGTTCCTCTACTTCCTGCAGGCTCTAGCTTTGCAGACCTGGTTTCTGAATGGTGCCAATGAGTCAGTAGAGAATATGATGACAGCTCTAACTTCTTGGGCTGGCCAGCTCAGTCATGTCTCACAATATTACAGTGCTGTCATCTATCTTGAACACATTAATACCACTGTCTGTGTGGAGGGGGAAATGACTAATGTTCAGCATATAGGTAGGCCTACCTCACCCATCTGCTCTCAGGCCACGTGCAAGGACTAGAGCTCAGTCTTTTCTGAAATTTGCTAGAGATGGGGCAGAACAAGAGACATCACTAACATGCTGGTCCCTGGGGCAACTGAGCCCCACTTTGACAGCCTGGAGTGTAAGAGGACAAAAGTTGGAAGCAGCGCTAACATTGGGAGGTGAAGGCACTGGAGGAGAATAGAGCTGCAGAGCTCATTTGCCTGAACCTCCAAGCCCTGAAAGATTAACGTACAGTCCTAGTGGTAGTCAAGGGTCTGGTGAGAAAACCTCTTAGTTAGCTTAGCCAGTGTCATCCCCACACTAAACAGGGCAGTCAGTTTGAAGTTGCATAGCAATGTCCTCTTCAAAGAAAGAATGGGATTATGAAAATTATCCCTGGAAACATTCTTCATATAAGTTTCATATATTGTACAGTAGAAGGTTGTTGAAATGACTTTTCTGAAATGCCTCTTGTAGATTGCCTTCAGTCAGATTTTCGTATCCATGTGGCCAAGCTAGGTGAGGAGATTCAAGAGGATTGGCTTAAATGAGTACAAAATTTTTTGTTTGGAAGGGATTGGCTTTTTTTTTTTTTTTTTTTTTTTTTTTTTTTTATTTTTTTGTTTTTTTTTTTTTATTAAAGAACACAGGATGAACTAGCCTGTAGACTGCAGATATTTCAAGGTTACCAAAGACTTACTACTACCAGTTTTCATATTCCTGAAGAGGACATTTTGTGAAAAATTAAGTAAGTTCTCTATGGTAGATTGCATACTTCTATTCCTCTCTCTTGCCAAGGGTCTTCTGGCTATGTAGAATGTTGAATGCAAAGTTGGACAACCTCAATCTCACCCCTGAATCCCACATGGTGGGAAGAGAAAACCTCATCCCCACAGATTGTCCTCTTACTACCACATGCTCTGAGGATCAAAAGACATACCCAACACATAAACAAATGACTAATAAAATCAAGAATGTTCCTGCTTTCATAGGAAACACACAAAATATTTAAAAATTAATGCTCTTCTGTCTGCAAAAGACCATCAAACTCAAAGACTTTTTGTTTTGGACAAAAGCATTTTGAGAAATTTTAATAACAAAAATATGCCACTGGGCTGTGGTGGCAGACACCTTTAATCCAAGCAGTCAAGATACAGAGGCATCTCTGTGAATCAAGACCAGCCTGGTCTACAAAAACTAGTTCAAGACAGCCAGGTCTACACAGAGAAACCCTATCTCAAAACCCCCTCTCACAAATGAACAAAATTACCACTTACACTCTATTCTTTCTCATTCAGACTTCATGGTTGTTAATTCTATTATCTCTACCCCTCTTATCACTGTATATTTTTTAATTTTCCTTTATTGGAGGGCATTTAAAATGAAACAGGTTAGAATGTCTCCAGAAAACAGACAGAAGGATTTTCTTAGCTGAAGATCAATCTTTACATGCACAAATCAATATCAGGACAGTGACTCTGACTGGAGAACAAGAATCTCTCACTTCAAGTCAAAGTTGGTGCAAACCAGCTGCTGTGATTCCCCAGCCAGCTGTGATTATTCAGTTTGTTGTACCCTAAAAATATTTCTACTTGAGCAAAATATCCCATTACAAAGGACATAATCAATATTATTAATAGGGTTGATAGTTGTCAGTCAAGTTGGTTGTAAATAGTTATATTTTATTTTAAATAAAAAGCACTCTGATAATATTGTTCAGTTCTGAGGGTTTTTCTTAAATGTAACACTTTGTTTTTTTTCTTTTTGAGAAAATTCTTTTATCCCCTCTAAATATATCCATGTATAGTAAGGGGACTCCACAATAAAAAATAAAATAGCCATTTCTTTTTAATTATTTTCTTACAAAAGGTAATGTGCAGTATCCATATTGAATGTTACAAAATTCAGATGCATAATATAACAGATTACATAATGAGTATGTGTGGACATTACTTACCTGTCAAGTGGAACTTGACCTCATCCCAAAAGCTTGTTACATTCTCTTCCTTAGAAACTAAGGTCATAGTTTTCCTGATTTTTTTTTAATCTTTTGCTTACCAACCACTTTATAAATACTTAGACTGTATATGTTTCTAAAGTTTCCCTAGGTTTCTACTTTATCATCTGTGTATATCCTTTGACTCATTCTCACGGAATTCCTCCAAGTTTCCACAGCTATCTGTAGTTACCTTTTGTTGTTATAAAGAGTTATCTCTTTAACTGCATATGCAATCTCTGTGTCTGAACCTTTGGTTGTTTCTTGAGTTAGGTGTTGGTGTCAGAGCTGTTACCAACACTCCTTTGAGATTTCTAATACACGGGACAACTTCCCAGCCTCCTAGGAAGTGAATTACTTAGTCATGGGATGTATATCTTTAATTTATTAGATTATATACAATGTTTTGGTTTTATTTGAAAGCTTGTCATATCCCCCAGGTTGGCCTCAAGATTTGTTTAGCCAAGGATGACTTTGAGTCTCTGTTCCTCTTGACCCAACTTCCCCAAGCCCTGGGGAGACAGGTATGCACCACTGTGCCTTGCCCCAAATGTGTGGAAAAATACTATCCTATCAAGGTGGCACTCACTAGCAAGTTGTTAGTGCTTTGTTGCCAACAGCTGGTATTGTCAGACAAGTAGCCAGTCTGCTGTGCAAAAGTATAGGGCTTCCTTTTTCACATCATTGTAGACTAGCTGGATCTTATTTCAGTGTGTGCTTAAGGGTAACTTTCCCCACTTCTCATTAGGAACTGCTTCAATTGAGCCTGTTAGAGAGGAGTACCATCATGTCTGGTGAGGGCTTTGCTGCATATTTAGTAATTGTGTTTCATATAGTTTTACAGACAGCACAGGTTTGAAGTCTCCACGCAGAACCTCAGTTGTAATTGAATAGCTGAATCAAAGCTGGGTGTGGTGACTCAAGCATGTTATCCCGGATTTAGGAGATTGAATGAAGGTCAGGACAAACAGCAGTGTTGTTCCTTACTTACCACCTTGTTTAAGATAAGGTTTTCTGTTTTTCACAATGGAATACAGAAGGCTTTATATAATGTGTATTTGTAGATGTTCACTCTTTATCTCTTATCACATTGTAGGAGTAATAAGATGGCAGATGTGTGTTGCCATGGTTTTACATGGGTTCTGAACATATGAATACAGGTCCATACATATGTGTGGAAAGTGCTTTAGCCAATAAGACATATCACCAACCACAGTGTTATTTTATTGAACAATGTAGAAACTTGCAGTGCCTAGTCTTCAGTCAACATTGTGTACTGTATTGCAAAGGAAAAATTTGAGAACTTTTCATTAAATGAAAAATTGGTGTCCAGAATATATACAGATTTCAAACAACAGAAAGAGAAATCCTATTCAAACAAGCATTTGACTGAATAGATGCTTGTCAAAGGAAGATATACCCATGGAAATAAAGCATGTGAAAAAAAAAAATAACAGAAACATGTACACTGAAACTACACCTGGATAGAATTGCACTTCACTGAGGATATGTTCAAAATCACAGAATGAAATAGGCTAGGCTGTACAGTGAGAGGCATACTCACACACTTGAGAGGATGTGAAATAATACAACAATTGGAGTAAAGACTATGGAATAGAGCAGCCACTTTTCTTCTTGGTGTAAGAAAATAAGTACGAAGAAGTGCTTGAGGAAAGAAGGGTCCATTGTGCATAAGACCTTGAGAAGAACATGACTTCAGTCAGGGCAATGGGACAAACAATCCAGTCACCTCCAGGCAACATCCTGGATCAGCTCTGAGTACACTAGATCCACCAATTCCCACGGGACCACCCTGAGTCCCCCTCCAGCCTGATCTTTCACCCACATCACTAGGCCCCTGCAAGGAAGAGACCTCCTAGAGCGTTTGGACCACCAAGAGATACAGACATTGAACACCTGAACCAGCTAAGCCCAAACCAGGGAGTAGCAGAGAGAGAGAGAGAGAGAGAGAGAGAGAGAGAGAGAGAGAGAGAGAGACCACCTGCACTGGCTGGAAGAAGTGATGGGAAGACAGCAATACAAGAAAACACCAAAAAATAGAAAGACAAGCATGTCACCACCAGAATCTAGGGACTCTACAACAGTTGGACATGAACACAGAAAAGCAGATGAAGCAAGAGAATGAATTAAAAAATATCTTCACAAAAATGATATAGACCCTCAAAGAAGATAAGAGAAAATCCCTTAAAGAAATAGAAGACTAAAATCCCCAAAATTGGAAGAAATAGAGGGAATGACCAAGCAGAAAATGCAAGAAATGAAAAAATCTCTTAAAGAAAATAAGGAAAACCAAGAAAAACTTTCAAACTGATGAAGGAAACAGTTCAAGACTTGAAAACTGAAATAGAGACAATTTAAAAAAAAATACACAAACTGAGGAAATGCTATAAATAGAAAAACTGGGCAAATGATCAGTAACTACACATGCAAGCACAACCAACAAAGTACAGGAGATAGAAGAGAGAATTTCAGGCACTGAAGATAAACTAGAGGAATTAGATCCATCCACCAAAGAAAATCTTAAATTCAGCAAAGCCTTAACACAAAACATACAGGAAATGTGGGACATGGTGAAAAGGCCAAATCTAAGAATAGTAGGTGTAGAAGAAGGCGAAGAAGGCCAGCTCAAAGTTGCAGAAATCATATTCAACATAATCACTGAAGAAAACTTTCCCAATCTGAATAAGGGAATTCCCATGAAAGTACGAGAAGCATATCCACAACAAATAGACTTCTCCAAGGAAAAGTGATCCCATGACACATAATAAAACATCTGACATACAGAATAAAGAAAGAATATTAAAAGCAGAGAAGAAGAAATTTTCAGGGAACATATAAAGGCAGAACTACCAAAAATTATACCAGACTTATCCATGGAAACTCTCAAGGCCAGAAGGCCCTGGATAGGTATTCTAGCTAAATACTAACAGTCCACAGATGTCAGCTCAGGCTACTATACCCAGCAAAATTCTCAGTCATTATAGCAGGAAAAAAAAAAAAAAACAAGATATTTTGTGATGTTCACAATAGGCATCTACATATCCAGCATTACAGAAAGTTCCAAAAGGAAACTCCAACCCAAGGAAGTTAACTACACTCACAAAGACAGAGGCGATAGATAATCCCACTGTAGCAGATGCCAAGAGTAAATCAGGGCAAATATATTCACAACACCATGCCAACAACAAATCTAACACAAGGAAGCATTAACAATCAATGGTCCTTACTTTCCCTGAACATTAGTGGATCTTAAATCACCTATAAAAAGACACAGGCTACAGAATATATATGAAGACATAATGCATCCTTCTGCTGCATACAAGAAACATATCTAAGCTTCAAAGACAGATATTTCCCATAGGGTAAAGTGTTGGGAAATGATCTTCCAATCAAATGGACCCAAGAAGCTAGCAGGTGTAGCTGTCCTAATATCTAAAAAGTTAGACTTTAAGCAAAATTAATCAAAAGACAAGAAGACCATCATTTTGCATATATCACAGTAAAAATCCATCCACACAAAATCTCAAGTCTGAACATCGTTGCCCCAAATGCAAAAACTCCTACTTTCATAAAATAAATGCTACTAAAACTCAAAGCTCTCATAAAACCTCACACACTCATAGTGAGAGACTCAAATACTGCACTCTGAACACTAGACAGGACAACTAGACAGAAACTTATCAAAGAAAGAAAAAAACTAAGGAAATTTTGTCTCAATTGGGTTTAACAGACATATATAGAACATTCCAAAACAACACAAAATAATATACCTTCTTCTCTGCTCCACATGGAACCTTCTCAAATCAACCACATACTCTGCAACATAATAAACCTCAACAGATACAAAATAAATTGGAATAGTGCCCTCTATCTTATCAGATAACCACGCTTTAAAGTTGGAATTCAACAACAAAACAAATCGCAGAAACCCTACAAACTCATGAAAACTGAAGAATGTGTGTAGGGGAGTAAGTTTTTTCTGCCTGCCACTGGCCTTGTCCTACTGCCATGCCAGCCCCCAAAGTAACACACCGAGACTCTGTATTTGATATTAATGCTTTTGGCCTCGTACTAGTTTCTTATCGGCTAGCTCTGTCTTAAGTATTAACCCATTTCTGCTAATCTATGTATTTCCACGTGGTCTTACCAGGGAGAGGCGGCTGGCAGTTCTGCTTTCTCCAGACTCTCCCATCTTGACACCTCCTTCCTACTTCCCTCTTTTTCCTCCTTGTCTCCCTAGTCCCACCTATCTTGCTTTCATATTCACCAACAGTGCTTTATTCATTAACCAGTATGAGAAACATATATACAGAATGACATCTCCAATTAGAATGTGCAATTGCACCATACCTGGGTCAAAGAAGAAATAAAGACACTAAGTACTTCCTAGAATTCAATGAGAATGAGGACACAATATACTGGAATTTATGAGACACCTTAAAAGCAGTGTAAGATGGAAGTTCTTTGCTCAAAGTGTGCATAAGGTGAAAATGGAGGAGAGTCACATTAGAGAAATAAGTGTACAACTGAAAGCCGTTAAACAAAAAGGGGCACAACGCACCCTGGAAGGCATAGGTTGCCAGGAAATAATCAATTTGAGGCCTGAAATCAATAAAGTAGAAACCAGGATAATAATACAAAAAAAAAAAAAAAAAATCAATGTAACCAAGAGTTGGTTTTTTGAGAAAAATCAAGAAGATAGACAAACCCTTACCCAAACTAGCCAAAAAGCAAGGAGTGAACATACAAATCAACAAAATCAGAAAGGAAGGAAGGGGGCCCCCCGAATAATGGACACTGAGAAAATTCAGTCAATTTTCAGCTCATATTTTGAAGAAACCTGTACTCCACAAAAATTTAAAATTAAAGGAAATGGAAAAATTTCTTTATTAAATCAAGAAGAGATAAACACCTAAAATAAACCTATAAGCCTAATGAAATAGAGGAAATCATCAAAAGCCTCTTACCCAAAAAAAAGCCCATGGCCAGATGGATTCAGTACAGATTTCTATCAGAAATTCAAGGAAGACCTAATACCAATACTCAAGTTGTTCCACACAACAGAAACACAAGGTTTATTACCAAACTCTTCTTAAGAGGCCAAAATTACCTTGGTACACAAGCCACACAAAGACACAAACTAATAAAGAAAACAACAGACCAATATCCCTCATGAATATTGATACAAAATACTCAAGAAAATACTGGCAAATCCAATCCAAGAAAACATCAGAAAAATCAACCACCATGACCAAGAAGGCTTTACCCCCTGGTTTGAAGGAAGGTTAAACATATGAAAATCTATCAATGTGATCCACCATATAAACAAACTGAAAAATGAAAACCTCATGGTCATCTCACTAGATCCTGAAAAAAGCCTTTGATTTGTCAACACCCTTTTCAACACCCTTTCATGATAAAAGTCTTGGAGAGATCTGGGATAACATGCATATACCTAAATATAACAAAAACAATATATAGTAAACGAACAGCCAACTGAATGGAGAGAAGCTTAAAAGGCATTCCTCTAAAATCAGGAACAAGACAAGGATGTCCTCTCTCTCCATTTCTTTTCAATACTGTACTTGAAGTTCTAGCTAAAGCAGTAAGACAACAAAGGAGTTCATGGGGATCCAAATTGAAAACCCGAAGAAGTCAAATGGTCCCTATTTCCAGATGATAAGATAATTTACATAAGCGGTTCAAAAAAACTCTATCAGTGAACTCCTACAGCTGATAATCACCTTTAGCAAACTAGCAGGATAAAAGTCTAACTAAAAAAAAAAAAAAAAAAAAAAAAGCTGGCATACCATATACAGATGACAAAATGGCTGAGAAAGAAATCAGAGAAATATTACACTTCCCAATAGCCATAAACAACAACATAAAGTATCTTGGGGTAACCCCTTACCAAACAAGTGTAAAACCTATATAGCAAGAACTTTGTGGTCTTTAAAGAAAGAAATTACAGGAGATACCAGAAAATGGAAAGATCTCCCATGTTCTTGGATAGGTAGGATAAATGTAGTAAAAATAACTATCTTTCCAAAAGTAATCTACTGATTCAGTGCAATCCCCCATCAAAATCCTAGCACAATTCTTCACTGATCTTGAAAGGATAATAATCAACTTTATATGGAAAAACAAAAGACCCAGGTTAGCCAAAACAACCCTGTAAAAAAAAAAGAAAACTTCAGGAGGCATCACCATCCCTGACTTTAACCCCTATTATGGAGCTATAGTCCTGTAAACATCTTGTTATTGGCACAAAAAAAGACATGGAGACCAATGGAATCAAACCAAAAATCCTGATATTAACTGACACACCTACAAATACCCGATTTTTGAGAAAACAGCTAAAAATATTCAATGGGAGGAGGAAAGCATATTCATCAAACGGGGCTAGCACAATTGGATGATGGTGTGTAGAAGACCGCAAATAGACCCATTTTTATCACTATGCACAAAACTTAAGTCCAAATGGATCAACATAAATCCAGCCACCGATCTTCTTAGAAGAGAAAAGTGGGAGGTACCCTTGAATCAATTGGTACAATAGACAGCTTCCTGAACATGACACCAGTAACACAGACTCTGAGAATGATAATTAATAAATGGCACCTCCTGAAATTGTGAAACTTCTTTAAGGCAAGGACAAGACCAATCAGCAGCCCACAGACTGGGAAAAGATCTTCAACAATCCTAAATCTGACAGAGCACTTATCTCCAAAATATACAAAGAAATCTAGAAACTAGTACCCAAACCCCAAATAACCCTATTAAAAAATGGGGGTACAGAACTGAAGAGACAATTCTCAATAGAAGGTATCTAAAAGGCTGAAAGACATTTAAGAAAGTACTCAACATCCTTACCTATCAATGAAATGCAAATGAAAACAAATTTGAGATACCATCTTACTCCTGCCAGAATGGCTAAAATTAGAAACACCAATGACAACTTATGCTGGAGAGGATGTGGAGAAATGGGAACACTCCTCCACTGCTGGTGGGAGTACAAACTTGTACAGCCATTTTGGAGATCAGTATGTCAGTTCCTCAGGAAAATGGCAATCAGTCTATCACAATCCTCCTCTTTGGTATATACACAAATAACCCACATCCATGCAAAAAGACATGTGTTCAACTATTTTTTGTAATATCAAGAACCTGAAAGCAACATAGGTGCCCCTCAACTGAAGAATGGATAAAGAAGATGTGGCACATTAACACAGGGAATACTATTCTGCGGAAAAAAGACAATGGAATCTTGAATTTTGCAGGCAAATGGATGGAAGGAAGGATTTGGAAGAAACCATGCTGAGTGAGGGGGTAACCCAGTCACAAAAAAGAGGAACATGGTATATATACTCACTCATATATCCATTTTAGACATAGAGAAAAGATCACTAGCCTATAATTCACACCAATAGAGGAAGCTAGGATACAATGAGGATTCTAAGAGATTCATACAAGGTCCCTCACTGAATGGAAAAGGGACAAGTTCTCCTGAGCAGTGAGTGGAGAGGGAGCTAGGAGAAAGTGAAGGGAAAGAGATGAATTCATGTTGAAATAATAAGATATTCCAGGGGAGGAACAGAATAGAGAAGAGAGAAAGGAGAGAGAGAAATAAAGACAGACAGACAGACAGAGAGAGACAGAGAGAGAGAGAGAGAGAGAGAGAGAGAGAGAGAGAGACCATAAAAATGAAACCATTATAGGTTTGAGGGGAAAACTGACTCTAAATGTCCAGAGACCTATAAGACTGACCCCTAGCTAAAAATGCTAGGCTACCAAAAAATGTACTTTCCTGATAATGGGATTTGATGAAGAACTTATCTACCATCAAAGAATCCTCATCTAGTAGCTGATGGAAACAGAAGCAGACATCCACATCTAAACACTGAGTGGAACTTGAATCCACATGCAGAGAGGAGGACAAGACTACTGAAAACCACAGAGACAGCTGATCTGAGCAAGGAGGAGCTAATTGGTCCCCAGGCTGATAACTAGGAATCCAGTGTTGGACAGACATAGACCCCTTGAACAGGTGTCTCTGTTAGAAATACTGGACTGTCTAAGGGTCTTCTGACAGTGGAATCAGAATGTATCCTTGGTGCAAAAAGAACTTTGGAAGCACATTCCCCATGGAGGGATACTCACCTTAAGCTAGAAGCAAGAGGCAGGGCTTGGTCCCTACTCCAAATGACTTGATAGTATTTTTGACTCCTCCTGGAAGGCATCACTCTCCCTGTAGGGAAGAGAAGGTTGTTGGGGGGACATGGGAGGGTGGGAGATAGAGAGGGAGAGGAAGATACATTGATATGGAAAATGAGAAAAATAAATAAATCATTATAATGTTAATAGACTAAATATTGATACCTATACTTCTTATTTGATGCTGATTCCATTATTCCTCCATTTATATATAGAATGCTACTCAGCCACATTCAAATCTAGACCTGACATAGAGGGCACTTATGGGAAAATCACCTAACCATATTCTAGAAATACAGAGACAGCTACTGCACATATTTTGTAACAAACAAATCCTGAGCATGCACTACCGAATCTCTGCATCATCACTCTGCAATCATTACTGACATGCTTTCCTCTGTTAATGTGAGGAGAAAGAAGGAACATAGGTGTCTCTGGGTGACTATTGCTATGATGAAACACCAGGACCAAAGCAACTAGGAGAGGCTTTCTGTGGCTTCTGTTTCCATCATCAAAGGCAGTTAGCACAACTCTAATAGGGCAGGAACCTGAAGGGGAGGAGGTGGTGCAGGCGACTTGACTTGATGCTGCTGATTGGCTTGCTTAATATGGCTTGCTCACCCTTCCTTCTTCAACAGCTCCGAGACCACCAGCCCATCGTGGCACTGCCACAATGGCTGTGCCTCCCCATCAGGCACTAAGAAAATGCCCTATGGGCTTGCCTACAACCAAAACTTAAAGAGATGCTTTCAGTTGAGCCTCCCTCCTCAGATGACTGTGCCTTGTGTCAAGTTGACACAAAGCCAGCCAGTACAATAGGAAAAACTGCTTAAAGAATATCTTAATTGTCCCCACATATGACAACATAATATCTCAAAGGTAACTTCATTTTAGAAGCAAGGAAGGCAAAAGTAAGCTCAAAGGGGTCATTTCAGAAAGAAATCATTACATTCAATTCCTATGTGAAACTATTCATTTAGCCCACTGAAGGACACCTACATATAATGCTCGATTGTTTACAGGTCTTGACCTACACGATTGTCCACACAAAATCGAACTCACCAAATACATAATAAATACATTATCAACAATTCTACAGGTGCTGTTTAACTTATAGAACCTTTGATGCTCTGAATTCCACACAAAGGCATTCTAGCACAAGTACACAAGGAGAAGAGTAAGGAGAAGGAGAAGAAAAAGAAGGGGAGAAGATGAAGAAGGAAGAAGAAGAAGAGAAGAGAAAAAAATAAGAAGAAAAAGGAGAAGAAATAAATAAATAAATAATAAATAACAGTAATAATAATAATTGTTATTATTATTACTATTATACTTCTAATAAACCCCAATGGTCAAGTTCACCTGTAGCAACTGTCACAGGACAACCGCAGATACTCACACCCCCAAATGGCAGCAGGCTATGATCTGAGCAATGGTGTCCCTCAGAATAAAGAAATCCCTAAACACCCACTCAGAAAACTGAAAGCATGAACCAATCACAAACTCCCTTGGTTGTTTAAGGGCAGAGGTTGTAGAGCAATCCCACAGCAGTTTATGGTAGTCGCAGATAGGGTTTGTGTGGCACCAGGGAAAAAGGAGCCTGTCAGTGCAGGCATCAGGCCTCCTGCTGCAGCCAGAAGGATGCCTCCTGCAGTCCTGAGCCAGCCTTGTAGCCTTATTTACTGCAACTCACCCATGCACAGCAACAGCCACCCATCATGGGGCCAGACCTCCACGCTCCTACTATCACCCGCACACTCAATCTTCCTCCTTCTCTTTGTTTTCCTTGATGTCAGCATAGACCAAGGCAGTGAACATAGCTCTCAGTGCTGGCGGGGAATAGCAGCCACCATCTTCGAGGAAGCCGTGGAAGAACATGATTTCATTTTAGCAATGTTGTTGTTTATCAGATAAAGACTGGGGGTAGACAAAGATAAAGATTTACAGTAAAGATAGATTCACATTAAGAAAAACCATTGAAAGTTTACAGTGTGTTCTAAACTATACATAGGCTTGGGAGAGACAAAAGATAAAATGGTTTAAAAATAATAAAGAAGACAGAGAACAGCTGTGTGTGGTGGCACATACTTTAATCCTGGTACCTCAGGAGATAGAGGCAGATTTCTCTGTGATTTTAAAGAAACTTGGCATGCAGAGGAATTCTATGACAGATAAGAATGACACAGTGAAACCCTGTTTCAAAAAGTGAAAAAATAGAAGTTAAAGAAAGAGAATAATAAAAAAAGCCACGTAAACATGGAGAGAATATGGATACTGTATGACATTATATTGTCTTTATATCATTTGACTGCTGAGGATACAACTGTTAAATGAAATACGGCTGGATTAATCAATTTATATATTTTTAAAATACGTTGACTCCAAAATTTAAGCTGAAGGACAAGTTACTGGGGGAAAAGGATTTCTTTTCTTGGGTTTCCAGCAGAAAATGAAAAAGATGTGGATTTCCCAGACTAATGTGGTTTGATCTAGCCAGACCACCCGAAACAGAGTACCAAGATGATCCTACATTCAAAACAGCTGACAAAGCAGCCCACAGACCATAGCCAGAATTTTCGGAACTTCTTCAGGTCCCCATGTTGGGCCCCTTACCAGCAGGAAGCAGTTTGGAAAGAACAACGCCCAAATTCCCAAATGTTGTCTAAATGTTTGTTTTAATTTAAATGGACTTGGATATATAAAATAAATTAATTAATTAATTCAAAAAAAAAAGAAGACAGTTGAACGTTTCCTGTTTTGCTGAAGAATCTGCTGATTATACTATGGACTATGGGTAAGATGCGAAGTTATTAAGAAGAATGTCGGGTGACCTGACCAGGCAGTGAGTTGTCTCTGTCATTTCTAGTTTATATACTATCCTTCTGTGGTCTTTTGAAGGAATTGAAGACAGATAAGTTATGACGAGTAGATTTCCCTGAAGAAATAAAGGTGTTATATATAAGACTTTAGACTCAAAAAGATAGAATAGATTATGGGAACATTTTCTGTAAATCTTGCTAAACGGACTAAATATTGTTAACTGTGATCTTTGACAACTGTTGTGTGATATATTTTACACATAAGTTAAACCTTTCTTTATTTAGACCGAAAAGAGAAGATGATGGGGGAGATGTCTGTAAATATGTTTGTCATACTGGTTAATGAATAAAGCATTGTTGGCCAAGGAAAGCAAGATAGGTGTGACTAGTAGACAAGGAGGAAAGAGGGAAGTATAAGGAGGTCAAGATGGAGACTTGGAGATAGCAGGACGCCAGCTGGTTTGTGGCAAAATGAGACCATGTGGAATACCTAGATTACCAGAAATGTGGTTAATACTTGCAGACAGGAGCTAGCCAATAAGAAACAAGTGGGAGGCCAACAGCATTACATCAAACATAGACTCTGTGGGGTGATAATTGAGCTGGTACGGCAGCGGGGAACCAGCAGTGGGCAGATAAATCTACCCTTACACATCATCTCCTACAGGTGTGACCGCACTGGAGTTCCTTCTCATCACAATGCAATTTCTGGCACAAATTCTTCTTCATTAGTTCATCCACAGTTTTTAATAATTCAGTATCAGGAATATTCCTTAGAAGAAGGATGAAACTTAAAATTCCACAACAAAGTCCATTTTAAAACATTCTTACTTATCAAAAGTTCATTAGTACAGAAACCTGCTTATTAATAATAAGATATATGCTGTAAGATAATAAACAGGATTTCTCGCAATTAAGTAAAAAAGGAGATAGCTGGTTTTGTTAATTATCAAAAACAATAGACATGCAGGAAAGCCTTGTTAGCAAGCTAGGTAACTTTCCACAGCAGAAAACATTAGTATCATATGTAGTTTAAATACTCTCTCTCTCTCTCTCTCTCTCTCTCTCTATATATATATATATATATATATATATATATATTTAATAAATGTATAAAAATACATTTATAAATATCCTGAAAAATATATCCTAAATAAAATTGTAGGCTTGCTGATTTTGTCAAACAGCAGCCATTTATCTGTTGAAACCAATTTCTGATTTATTTATTATGATCTTAAACTGAATGTATTTACCTGACAACAGCATTTGTGTGATCATGGGGACCACAAATTCAGCTACACTCACTGGCCAGCTAGTCCTATGGATCCTCTGTCTCTGCCTCCCTAGTACAGGAACCATGCACAATATTTTCATACTTTGAAAGTAGATGTTGAGGATACAAGCTCATGCTTGTATGGCAAGCACTTGCCCATTAAAAACACATATAGTGAATTCAAATGTTAATCATTCCTCAAAACCTGTGTGGTTACAATCTACCTTCTTATCTTCCAATCACCACTAATTTCCTCATATACTTCTCCATATGAAGGGTACCTGGACATACTTATAGACTGTGATTCCTTCTTCAGTGTATGTATGTAATATCAGAGTTCAAATGTCAGGTGTATTTTTCAACCTCTTCATCTTAATATTTTGAGATAGTGGATACTGGAGTTGGAACCCAGAACACACTGGCTCAGCAAGACTGGCTGAGACAAAGCCCCCAGGGATCCCTTTCTCTTTGACCTCCCATTGCTGTGATTATAGGACCAAAAGTCAACCAAGATTTAACATGGGTGTGCTGAGGAAACCAATTCAGGACTCATGCTAGAAGGAACACTTAGAGCTACACCATCTCCTCAGCCCCCAAATGGTTTTTCATCACCTTCTTGGCTTTTCTCTCATATCTGTCACTATTCTCTAAGATGAAAAAGAAAGTTCATTTTGATAGCCCAGCCAACATGCTCCTCATAGTTGAAAGGTACAACAAAGAGCCCCCAGAGGAAGGCTCTTCAGTACACTGTTCATCACTGTGTTTGGTCTGACAATAGCTTTACTGCTGCCAGTGAACATGGAAAAAGCTGCAAACCCAATTGTGGCACTATAGAAATGTTTGTACTAACCTAGAGAGCTTCCATAAATGCTTTTAGCGCCACACTTGGTGGGCCATACACTTTAGGATATTTACCTTTGTCACAGCAATGCCCATTGATGAAATGAATCTGTGTACTTACTACAGTTCTCAAATGAGGAAAATTCTTGCCAGGATATGATTGACAGCAACCCTGACTAAGGCACTGTAACATAACAGCTTTTTAATGAGTGATAGAAAGATCCCTGTTGGGACAGAGTAATGATGATCAAACATGTAAAATGGGTACTGGCTTCAAAGGTTCTATCTCATACATTGCAGCATTCACTGGTTCAGGCATACTGACGGGGATGCAAGAACTAGCAAATGGTTCTCGCTTTCTTTATTAACATGCAGCAACCTTTCTTTATCCTTTCTGATTGACTTGTTGGAAGTTCACTTAACTGTATATGAGTATACCTACTCCTGTGATTTTCAAGTTTACTGGGGCGGGATATGGACTTGATATATCTCCTTCGTCCAATGTGTCTATACGAGATGTATTTCTACAGACAAGAAACTGTTTTATCTTGTTTTTATTTTCAGCCAGCCAATTTTTGACTTTCAATTGGTAGTTATATATTTTCAAATTAGCGAGGCTATTGTTAACACTTTCCTGTCTCCTCTAACTCTTTCCAATTATTTTTTGGTTTCAAGTTTTCTTGGTTTGGTTTAGTTTTTTGCACCCCCCCCATCCCTAAAAATGGGCTTCCATTTAGTTTATTGATTTGCTGGAACAAGACAGAGGTTCACTTCTTGTATCATCCTCAGAATGGCAGCTAACCTGACTTGAAATGCTGTCACCATCAAGTAGGGAGAGACTAAGTGAGCACTCAGCCCTATAATTTTTTTCTTCCTAGTCGCTGAGTTATGAGTGTAAGCCACCATTCTCTGAGCATTTAATAGGAATTCTAGGAACTGAACCCTAAGTTCCCTAGGACAAGGTGATCTTTCTAAATTAAAAGACTTCTGTGACATAACTTTCACATGACAATTGGGCTATTGTATATTAAAATCTGGCACCAAGAATAAATAGACTAGGCTGAGGTTTAATAAATAGAGTAGCTGAGGCTTTAACTTGGCAATAGGGAGGTAGAGGCAAGGGATCTTTGTGAGTTCAAGGCTAGCATGGTATACAGATGGTGGTCCTGCTATTACACAATCACTCAGGAGAATTCCCTGTCTCAAAACAACCAACTTTGCCAGCAAGCTGCAAGACTGCTACAAATCATACAGCTACATATCATGAGACAATTCAGGATAATTTCATCCAATAGTTACATTAAACCACACAAAGTTATCAGAACCAAGTATAGTTCATCGAAGGCAAGTGGCTGTTTCTTGCTGGTGCAGATTCTTCTTTGTAGCTTCATATCCCTTTCTGTAACACACTTGTATTTATT